>NC_136907.1:60642385-60668346 GCF_949606895.1 Notothenia rossii
CTCTTTCTGCATTCCCCTCTTGCGCCATTACTCGTGCCTTTTATACTGTACTGTATGTGGGCAGGTTCTTTCCCCCTCTCCCTTTTTGTCTGCCCTCTTTCTCAAAGTGAAGACAAAGCTGGCGTTGTCTGCTGAAATGCTGTGTTGTGGGGACAGGCTTTGGGTCAGCATCTCATCAAATGCCTTGAAAATCATCTTGTGAGGGAGTGTGCTAATATGCTGGTGTATGCCCAGTCTGGTCTGTGACTCATCGTATAAGTCATTACAAAAGAAACAGGCCCTGTGGGGATAACATGTCATGATCTGAGGAAGAAAGGATTGTAAACTCTAAATTTGACTAATTTCTAGTTTGGGATTTCTGGGTTTGTGGTTTGTAGAATCCAGCTAATGTATTGCAAACAAACTGCTGGACATCTCATATATTATTCTCAAAATAATGTGCTTGTATCTCTGTTTTTATCTGTCTCTGCACTTTAGGTCACAATAAATCTGGACTGATCATTTAAAACCAGTTAAACCCCACGCAAAACGCAACATCTTGCAAGAAACAGCTTATGAGGTCTTCTTAACATTTAATTAACTATGAATGTGTCAGACTCACTTAACGGGAAGAAACTCAGCTTTCTAAACGAAACAAAAGGGTAACAACAAAGGCTCTGAATTAGCCCTGAGCGAAAAATGCTAACGCAATTAGCACAGAACTCAAGGTAAAATACCCTTATTACTTATCGGATCTGCTCAAACAAGATATCGATTAGCAAGCTGAGATTCCACAGATTCCAGACATATAAAGATCATCACTGAGCGATTAGAACTCGCGACATTGGAAGCAAAACCGGACATCACACCACGTAGCATTACGGAGCAAACACGGGAGAAATTCTTACCTATGCTGCTGTTCTGATCAACAGTTGTGTTCAATGGCATTAAAACGATAGAAACGCTGCTGAAGGTTAATCTCCACAGGTTAATCCAATGTGTCTGTGTCACTTTGAAACTGTCAAGGGGGGGGGGGGGGGGTACACGGAGGGGGGGGGGGGGGGGGGGGGGTACACTTTGGACCTCTGTGGACCTCTGTCACCTGTCAGCGCAATTTACATGATGCCATTTAAAAAATATAATAATAAAGGGCGGTGCCGGCTGTCGTTGAACCGAGCCGCCCTTTCTGCGCGTCTGTCACTCAAATGCGGGACATATTATATGACATATTGACATATCAATTGGTGGGACGCGGGACAAATGATAAAAACGCTGTGTGTGCAGTCCCGCACAAAGCGGGACACCTGGTCACCCTACACACACACACACACACACACACACACACACACACACACACACACACACACACACACACACACACACACACACACACACACACACACACACACACACACACACACACACACACACACACACACACACACACACACACACACACACACACAGTGCTGCCCCACACACACACACACACACACACACACACACACACACACACACACACACACACACACACACACACACACACACACACACACACACACACACACACACACGCTTCAAATCAAGTTGCATACATACTTGAGCTACGTTTTTATCGCAATTACTGTGAAATGTATTATGTTTTCCTCATTTTTACAACAAATACACACTTGCAACTGATAACACTGGCAATGATTTATATTTATTAGACTATTCAAAAAGAATCATGCTTCAAAAAAGTGGGGGCTCCAAATAAATGGGGGGACGGCGATCCCCCGCGTCCAACGACCACTACACCCACTAGTTTTCACTATAAGTAATGTTTTTTTTTTACTATGTTCAATCTGAATTTCTTTCAGATAACAAAGTTCTATATTGATTATGACTTTTCTACATCCAACTCACAGGTTTATCATTGCTTTGAGAAAAAAGATGATTCATTTTCCCCTTTTAGAAGTGAAGATATAGTCAATTGTTCTGGGAATGTCATTTTCGAGCCTGAGGCCTGAAAAACAGGCTTGGGGCTCAACTGGTTAAAGGAATTGACATTTCTGTCAAAATGAATATATTGACAAATTACTGAGCATGAATGATTCTCCCTCTTCTCTCTCACAGCCTATTGTCTCTGCTTCTACTTGTTAACGGCAAGGATGTCAGTAAACACACTTTACTGTGAGAACGAGGAGCAAGTGTGCACATTGCAGTCATTGCACTCTCATGTCACTTCGTATTTTGCCAATATTTTTCCTCTTGTGGGATTTAGCATATGTTTTGGTTACGCCTGTTTTCAAGAGGGTTCAGCTGAAGTTTATTCTATAATGGTGCTGCTGAGAGATTTACCCAGAACTGTAGCCTAAAGCACAATTTTCCTGTTAATGTGTTTTGACAAAGCCTCAAGCATCTTTGAACTGCTTAGATTACAGTATTGATATGATGGAAATTAACAAAAGGCAAACAAAGCATTGATCTTTTTTCAAGAATTGACAATAATAGTCAGATTACAAAACAATCTGAGGTGAGTTAGAGTTGGGTGGTGTGTGCCAGGAGTAGGAGGGGCTGCTGCGAGTAAAGTGCACAACATTCACCCCCCACCCCCGAGCAGCCATTTGCACTCTGCACCTCCTTCACAGAGGACTCACCTTTCACAAGTTCAAGTGGAGTTTTGAATTAGATTGCATCTCATGGAAGTCAGGATCACCTGTGGACTGTGGTTCTTCGCCTTTATTTTGGGATGTGGGCGACTATCGGCGTTCAACCTGGACAGCACGAATGTCCAGCGGAAGAACGGGGACCCGGGCAGCTACTTCGGCTTCTCTCTCGCCATGCACTGGCAGCTTGCTCCGAAGGATAAGAGAATGTAAGATTTCAACTTTTTGATTTTAGAAGGGGTGGCATGTTTGGTGGCAGGTAAAGATAGCTACTTCTGTGACGTTAAACCTTAAAAACAAGTCGTTAAAATAACTTTTGTAACCATGTAATAAAAATGTCATTTAAATGTAGACGACTGTAAATTTGTTTTTACAGTGTCAGAGCTGCTACATGAGAGGAACTCCCCCTCTAAACCACACTTTTCACCTCACCCTTAAAATGTCATAAGTACTCAATTCTTCGTGAATGTTGAGCTCAGGTGTGTCGCAGCCGGTAGTCTCTTAGAATTTAGCTTTTTTACTACATTTTAGAAAAACTAAAGCTTCTTAACACAACTGTATACACGCCTGTACGTTTAATTAATGGCCAACACATTGTTAATCGTTGTTGAGTTTTACTTTCCAGGTTACTTATTTGTGAGTTTTTATTGGACCTCTACAACAGCTTTTTGCACGTAAGATATACGTAACAAACTCTCCCCCTCTCTCTCTCTCTGTGACCAAAAAATCTCATTGAATCATTGTTGGCATTTTTATGGGCATTAATTCAGAGGGATTTCTCCTTTTGCACAAAGGCTAAGAGCCATCAAGTGGCCACTGGTTTGAATAGCATGATTATCAACAGACCTGAGATCAGAGCAGTCAAATTCTTTAAACTGTGAGTCTGTTAGACTATAAAGGACCAGTCAGAAATCAATTAACATGTTTTCCTATTTTTGTCACTAAAATACTTTAAATTGTGTTGGTGGCAACAAACAGTGGTGTTGGAATTATTCAGATAAAAGTAGCAAAACCACACTGAAAATGTATCATAAGTTAAAAAAGGTAACTATAACAAAGTAATAAAACCACCAAAAGAAAATGCACTTAAAAATAATAACATAATCTGATTTGTATTATGAGGCAAGGATTTGTAAGTAGTGTTATTAATGTTTTAGTTGGTTGAGATGGAGCTTTTTTTACCTGCTTTATTGTATACATGATTGGGTAGTTTAATCCATAACATTGGTAAATATTTGATAACCCTATATGTTTTGTATATCAAAACTAACATAAGTAAAGTTTAAACTATGGCTGTTTAGGTCTACGCACTGTGGTGACCTCAAATAATTAGTTATACAAATACAAAGTGCAATTTGGACAGCAAGAGTTGCTTGTTGACTAATTACTTAGATAGAAATGTCGGTGTATCAATACATTCGGAGTAAAAAGCTGGTCAATAGCAGCAGAAAGAGTCACCCACGATTAGATTTTGATTATCACAAGAGAAACTTTTGGAGGTGGCCTATTTGAAATGAATTAGAATTTTTTTTGAAAAAATTGCATCTTGTGCTGTATAAGGGACAGTGGTGGAATTCTACCACTGCGCGCACACACGCACACACACACGCGTGCACACACACACACACACACACACACACACACACACACACACACACACACACACACACACACACACACACACACACACACACACACACAGTCACACAGTGGCAGTGCGTATCCTAGGTTAAGGCTTTTTCTAAATGAAAGACACATGGTGATCAGCACAAGACCAAAGCCCCCCTGCTCCAGGTTGTAACGTTACATACAAACAGAACACAGTTGGATTATGTGATCAGAGACAAACATGTAAGTAGATAATGCTTACTTGCCTCCTGTCTCGTATAATTCTGAATCCTTTGAGTTCTGGGACAGTAAGTTAAACAAAAATAACTATTTTGATACATAAATTGGGAGTCTTGCAACTACAAGAGGATATGTTTGGGGCCAGACAGTGCCTTTATTGGAGAAAAAGTGTTGAAAGGGGGAGATATAGGGGATGGCATTGCCTGACTGTCCAACCACCGAGCTACCGGGCGGCCCTGCAATAATCATTTTAACACTTGTCTGACATTTTGTGGATTTAACTATTAAATCTTTACTGATTAAGAAAGAAATTGGCAGCTTTATAATAAAGAGTATATGTTATGTTCAGCTACAATCCTCATTTAAAAGTGGTCTAAAAGTATTTTAGCATTTATTTATCATGATACAAGGCAATTAGCCCTAATCTGTTGTCCAAAAACATTTTTAAAACCGTAGCTTGAACCATCATTAACATATCTGTGTGTGCATGTTGGAGCAGGTAGACATGTTTGTTTTGCAAGTGAAGGCGCTCCAACTGCTGTTGTAGAGGTGGAATGTGCTCTTACTGTGGACTGTGTATTTGTGTATGCACATGCATCCATGTGTGGCCTGTGCGGATGTGTGTGTGTGTGTGTGTGTGTGTGTGTGTGTGTGTGTGTGTGTGTGTGTGTGTGTGTGTGTGTGTGTGTGTGTGTGTGTGTGTGTGTGTGTGTGTGTGTGTGTGTGTGTGTGTGTGTGTGTGTGTGTGTGTGTGTGTGTGTGTGTGTGTGTGCGTGCGTGCGCATGTATGAGTGCCTGTTCGGTGTGTATTAATGGTGCTGATGTATGCTGAGGCTGAGCACTGAGGCGTTGCCCTGTTGTCAGTCTCTTGGAAGAGTTTCAGAGAGCTCAGTGTGCTTCTTGAAGCACTTCTAACCTGAGGCAGAAAAAAAAGTAGAGATACAGAGAATAAAAAAAGAGTTTATTTGCTGAAGGTGATTTAGTTCTCTAATGTGAATTGCATCAACACGTGCGCAAGTGTTGGCATGTGTGTACTTGTGCCCCCCACCCATGTGTCTCCCACTGCTGGGTGTGTACAGTGAGTCACAATCCTTTTCCAGCCATGCATGCCAACTTTTATTCAGTCTAATATATTGCACTGTCTTTCTAGCCCCTTAGGGATGAGTTTTACATGTACCTGCAGGAGAGGGCAGGAGCTAATCGGATCCTGTATATGCATGTGTCACTGTGTGTGTGTGTGTGTATGTGTGTGTGTGTATGTGTATGTGTATGTGTATGTGTGTGTGTGTGTGTGTGTGTGTGTGTGTGTGTGTGTGTGTGTGTGTGTGTGTGTGTGTGTGTGTGTGTGTGTGTGTGTGTGTGTGTGTGTGTGTGTGTGTGTGTGTGTGTTGCATTCTGTGGTTGGTCATAATTGCCAGATGGAGCTGTCTAATAAAATCAAGATCAAAATGCACGAGTGGGGCAAGGAGGGAGAAGGAGACAAAGTGAAGGGTTAGGGAAGTTTAAGAGCTTGGATCAAATGTGAGAAATGTCTGGGAGAAAGTAAATGTGTGTGTGTTTCTGAGGATTTAGATGTATCTAGAGTAAAGGATAAAGGAACACACTGTCGGTAACAGGAAACAAAGACATGCCGACATGTTACATGTTCAACAGTAATGTCACACGCTGTGTCTAGATTTTTTTAAATGATAAAAGAGAAGATGGGAGAGTTTAAGTCAGATTTGTTGTGAGTGTACATGGCCTGTGTACAAGTATGAAAGTCTGATTTGCCCCTCCCCACTCCCACCTTCCCCTCAGGTTAGTTGAGGATATCCAACATCAAAGGAGGAAAGAAAGAGGTGATGACTGAAAGAATGCTGAGAGGAACATAAATCAGTTTTACATCTGGGCACCAAATATCAGCTGCTATTCAGACTCGCTGGGATTTGATCCTGGCAGATTGATGGAGATAGAAGTTGGGAAACAGACATAATATTTACCTCAAGATCTGCAACCCATTTGGAGGTCTACTTGATAGGGTGCAGCTTGCTGTCGCTAAGCAACTGGCTTAGTCGACAGCCAGTTTGCTGCTGTGGGAAAAAAGTACACAACTCTCTCTATGGGATATCTCTCTGATGGTCACTCTGTCTGTGCCACTGCCACACACACTGTATTTATATTTTTCTGTTTGTCTTTCCTGTAGTGTTAGCCTGTGTGTCAGGGTTTCCTAAGCTGTTGGTGAACGATTAGATGAACAGCTGGTTCTTGGTCAGTGAGGCAGCGACTGATCGGATCACTGACATGTCATGTCGGCTCTTCACTCTTCAAAAGCAATACACGATAATAATGTGTTGCAAATAAGATTATATACAGGACTGTCTCAGAAAATTAGAATATTGTGATAAAGTTCTTTATTTTCTGTAATGCAATTAAAAAAACAAAAATGTCATACATTCTGGATTCATTACAAATCAACTGAAATATTGCAAGCCTTTTATTATTTTAATATTGCTGATTATGGCATACAGCTTAAGAAAACTCAAATATCCTATCTCTAAAAATTAGAATATCATGAAAAAGTATACTAGTAGGGTGTTCAACGAATCACTTGAATCGTCTAATTAACTCGAAACACCTGCAAGGGTTTCCTGAGCCTTGAAAAACACTCAGCTTGGTTCAGTAAACTAAATCACAAGTATGGGGAAGACTGCTGATCTGACTGCTGTCCAGAGGACCGTCATTGACACCCTCCATCAGGAGGGTAAGACACAAAAAGAAATTTCTCAAAGAGCAAGCTGTTCACAGAGTGCAGTTTCAAAGCACATCCACAAAAAGTCTGTTGGAAGGGGGAAATGTGGCAGGAAACGCTGCACAACCAAGAGAGATGACCGCAGCCTTAACAGCATTGTGAAGAAGAGTCGCTTCCAGAATTTGGGGGAGCTTCAAAGACAGTGGACTGAAGCTGGAGTCCAGGTATCAAAAGTCACTGTTCACAGACGTGTCCGGGAAATGGGCTACAATAGCCGTATTCCCATGGTCAAGCCACTTCTGAACTCAAGACAACGGAAGAGGCGTCTGACTTGGGCTAAGGAAAAGAAGCACTGGACAGTTGCACAGTGGTCCAAAGTCCTCTTTTCAGACGAAAGCAAGTTTTGTATTTCATTTGGAAGTCAAGGCGCCAGAGTCTGGAGAAAGGCTGGAGAGGAGCAAAATCCAAGTTGCTTGAAATCCAGTGTGAAGTTCCCACAGTCAGCGATGGTTTGGGGAGCCATGTCAGCTGCTGGTGTTGGTCCACTGTGTTTCATCAAGCCCAGAGTAAATGCAGCTGTGTACCAAGAGATTTTAGAGCACTACATGCTTCCGTCTGCTGAAAAGCTCTATGGAGATGAGGAATTCATTTTCCAGCATGATCTGGCACCTGCCCACAGTGCCAAAACCACCAGTAACTGGTGTACTGACCATGGCATTACTGTCCTCGATTGGCCTGCAAATTCCCCTGACCTGCACCCCATAGAGAATATGTGGGGTATTGTGAAGAAGAAGCTGAAAGACACCAGACCCAACAATGCTAATGAGCTAAAGGCCGCTATTGAAGCATCCTGGGCATCCATAACACCTCAGCAATGCCACAGGCTGATTGCCTCCATGCCACGCCACATTGATGCAGTAATCCGTGCAAAAGGATTCCCAACCAAGTACTGAGTGCATTAATGGACATTTTCAAATGTTTAATTGTGTTTTGCTGTTATAAATCTTTTTTTTTTACTTGGTCTGAGGAACTATTCTAATTTTTTGAGATAGGATTTTTGAGTTTTCTTAAGCTGTATGGCATAATCAGCAATATTAAAATAATAAAAGGCTTGCAATATTTCAGTTGATTTGTAATGAATCCAGAATGTATGACATTTTTGTTTTTTTAATTGCATTACAGAAAATAAAGAACTTTATCACAATATTCTAATTTTCTGAGACAGTCCTGTACAGTATATCTCTCAAGATTAGTCTCCAATTCAGTTTCTTGAACAAGGCCTTTTATGATCAAATGTAAGTAAAAACACTGCCACTTCTTCCTGGAATAATGTACAGTGGGACGGGAAATTCTCCGAGCAAGTTCATATGGGGGAAATATTAAGAATATTTTAAAGGATAGACAATATAGCACCTATTTGTACAACACTCATTGGCAATCTGATGACTCTACGCTTTTTAGCTTCACTAAAATCAATTGTTAATCTGACCCCATTTCCAAGTTGTGTCTTTGCAGAGCTCTCACTGTTTATTCTCCTGGCTTCCTGTGTCTCCGACAAAAATCGTAGTAAAGGTTTGCCCTCCTGGGATTCACTGTTAGTCACACATCTTTAAAGCGATAACACATTTTAAACTCATCTTTCAAAGACAAGTAGGCGGTGTGAAAATGTGTTTTCCTGCTTAGTATGATAGTGCACCTCAAGGTGGAGAGTTGAACTCTGGGTCAAATGTCATTTCCTCCCTTAGTAGTTTAAGAAAAAGCAGCATTGGCCACACACTCGTTTGGTTAAAGGCGCAAATTACAGTGTTCTGGTTTTTGAAACAAATCCAAACCAATCCAGCGGTTCAGATTGGATAAACAGTGTGTGACTTTCTTTCCATTGAGTTCACTTGTCGTGATGTATTTTATTTAGGAGAAATGGCATCATACTTTATTTTCTCTAAAACAAATCTTAATCCATCTTCTAATGGCAGCCTCATAAGTCTGTGGACAATTTCAACCAGTCATATTGATGTCATATAAATAGATTTATTGTCGTTACTAATCCCCATTGCGCCAGCTTAAGTCAATAATCATGAAGATTTATGCTGTTACATTTAATATTGAAACGTCTCCAACATGTAGTATTTGCGATGTTGAGTGGGTCTGCCCTACAGACATGCTGATGAAATTATGCCTCAGCTCTTCACTCTGACTATATGTCTCTGTTGATTCCCTCCCAGATGCCGAGCGTATGTGAGAATGCTTTGTCTAACGGCTAAAAATGGCTTTCCTAATGTCATCTGGTGAAGACAGTGTGCTGTTTAACATTAACTCTGGATGTCATCGGACAGACTGAGCAAGCCAGAGAGCATACAAGGATTGAGAGAGAGATGTGTGTGTATTGAGACTAGTGTAAACCTCCACAAAGCATCAGTTGAAAGGATAACATCCTCAACTTAGTTTGATTTACTCTGTAAGAAACCATGGGAACTGGTCGCCAATCATCAAGTCTTGGGTGTGGCACTTGCGCTAGACCTTGGTCCACAATGGCAGCCAGTATGTGTGTGTGTGTGTGTGTGTGTGTGTGTGTGTGTGTGTGTGTGTGTGTGTGTGTGTGTGTGTGTGTGTGTGTGTGTGTGTGTGTGTGTGTGTGTGCGCGTGCGTGCGTGCGTGCGTGCGTGCGTGTGTGTGTGTGTGGAAGGAGATAGAGATAGAGAGCCTGGCTCAATCAACCACAGCAGACGTTTGAAAGCGGTCTTTGACTCAGTGGGGCCGAGAGGACATGGAACATCAGTTTGGTGGCGGATGTGTGTGTTTGTGTGTGTGAATACGACTGCTGTATGAGACAGTGGACTGGAATGTGTGATAGTATGATGTGTAAGAAGAAGAAATGCCAGAATGCTTCTTATTCTGAGTCCTAGATGGAAATGAGTGTCCTAGATGGAAATGAGTGTCACTGCTAGATTTGATTTAAATGCAGCTGAGAATCACTTCTACATATCCTCGTGTAGGTACCTCGGAATAATGTGTTGGATAGGAACGGAATTTATTAACCATTATACAGTAGATCAAAAGTTGTAATTGTTCAACCATGAAGCTCAACCATGAAGCTTTTAAAAATAGACATGATATCATGAAAAGGAATCGGAAAAAAACATATCAGGTTGCAGATTTCCACGTTCCCCACTTTAATAATCACTTGTTTAACGGATTCCTTTGTGTTTCTGTTGCAGGCTGCTGGTTGGTGCCCCGAGAGCAAAAGCCTTGAGTGGCCAAAAATCCAAGGTGACAGGAGGACTGTACAACTGTGACATGACATCCACCTCAACGTCTTGCTCCAGAGTTCAATTTGATAACAATGGTGAGATAGCTAGTTACCTAGTCAATACGGCTATTTTAAAGACCCCTTCTCAATATTTGATTCACATTATCCTCTTTGTCTCTATTCCTTTCTCTGTGTAGAGAAAATAAACGAAGAGAGCAAAGAGAACCAGTGGATGGGAGTGACCGTCAACAGTCAGGGGCCAGGAGGAAAAGTTTTGGTAAGACTGTGACTGTGCGACATTTTTCACAATTTTACAGTATTTTATATTATAGTAACTTATGGTATCTTTAAGTCAGTTGATTGAAGAAATAGTTGTCGGATTAATTGGAAATGACAATAATCTTCAGTTTCAGCCCCACCAATACCTTTCAGCTTTCAAGGGTATCAGACATGCAGTGCTGGGTGGGAATACAGGGAAAAACATTGAACATTGTCCATTAACAGAACAGACATGAAAGTTGTGTCTTTGATGTGTCAGTCTTTCAGTCAAATAAGGCGTATGCCATGAAACTCTGAATAAAGCAGACAGAAAATGTTTGTCTACAATCAATGTGGTCGGTAAGTTTGAGAAACCGGCTCGATGCACACTCTTTGTTATATTCCATGGAATGCTCTTAACATCCCAATAGCAATGAATATCTGAAGTGCTTTGACAAAAAATCCATAAAAAAATGTCATCATTGGAAGCCGTAGTACTGTAAAAAGCACGACCAATCATTTTAGCCGGGCCGGCTAAAATAACTGGATGGCCTACCTGCCTGTCAGCCTTCCATCTGTGCACAAACTTATCTCGTGCCCTCATTGGTCATGTGCGCGTTCGTGTGTGTTGGAGGAGGGGCTCTGTAAGGAAGTGGCAGATTTTTTCCGGTTGTGTATTTTCAAATTCTAGCGCACTCGAGCGGGTTTCTCCAAATTACCTACCCCACCTTTAAGACAATTTACTGTCAATTAATCTAAATATTTTTTTCAATTACAATTATATTGTTTAGCCTAAACATTGTCAAAAAGGCCATTAAAATGTATCAACATCTTCAAATTGATTGTTGTTTCCAATTAAAAGTTACTAAACTGTTCTCAGATCTACTTGAGTTTCAGCCCGGCAGAATGTATACATCCAATACAAGTGTAATTGGCTTTTATAGCTTTGTAGCTACTTAAAGTGAAATTGAACAGGAATTTGTGAATCATCCAATCTCATTTCAACACTAGCCTTTTTTTTTCTATAATCAACATTACTTCAGCTCTACCATGTGTTTTTGTTTTCCTGGTAGACCTGTGCCCATCGCTACCAGCGCCGGTCATTGGGGACCTTGGAGTCCCGAGAAATTATCGGTCGTTGCTACGTGCTGGGGCAGAACCTGGAAATCGATCCCAACAAGGACGAAGAGGGGGATGCATGGCATTTCTGTCAAGGCCGAACCACAGGCCACGAGAGGTTTGGCTCCTGTCAGCAGGGCCTCTCTGCCACATTCGACAAGGACTACCACTACCTCATCTTTGGGGCTCCTGGAGCATACGGCTGGAAAGGTAGTCTAGTGTGTGTGTGTGTGTGTGTGTGTGTGTGTGTGTGTGTGTGTGTGTGTGTGTGTGTGTGTGTGTGTGTGTGTGTGTGTGTGTGTGTGTGTGTGTGTGTGTGTGTGTGTGTGTGTGTGTGTGTGTGTGTGTGTGTGTGTGTGTGTGTGTGTGTGTGTGTGTGTGTGTGTGTGTGTTTGTGTGTGTTACTTAACCCTTCGATGCATAAGTGGGTCTTTTTTGACCCGGTGAGGTGGTTTTCTTGAAGTATCTTTGTAATTATATTTTTTTATCATTTCATATTCCAGCTGTTTTGGATATCATGCCATTCAAATTTTAAATTTTAATTGTATACATTTTAAGAAATTGTAGTTTTTATATTACTGCATGCTGGTCAGTTTGACCCGCATGCATTTTCTATGTAATCCTATGGGAACCTTTGATTCTTATCACCTGTGGCTGTCAGGAATACATTCACTGTAGACCACACAGACTAAATCACAAGTGACACCTCTCGGGAAGATTATTTTACACAGCAAGATCTGATACCTTTCAGTATAATAATGATAATACATTCTATTTTTATAGGGCTTTTCAAGGACTCAAAATCGCTTTAAAATATAAGGGAAGGTTAGGGTGGGGGGTATAGGACTAGAACTTGATCAACCAGCATGGATTGATGGGGGGTGGGCTATGAGTAGACAAAAGGAGAAGAGATGTTTTTTTTTTAGGGTCTCAGAATAGTGGAGACCTTTGCATCAATATGTGCTATGCTTCTCCTCCAAAGAACGTCACTGTCTGTTGCAATACACCTACCATGAAAGTTGCATCCTTTAGCAAAGCTAAAGGCTACACATCATTTTTGTGGAAAAACTCACATTGACGGAGTGCGATCTGTAACCAGGGTCACCTTTCAATACACTACACTGTGTGCACATATCACACTAATTGTCCTGAACATTTCAAACTTGGCAGAAACCAAATAAAACCCACCAAAACTGTTCTGGGTAGTCTTTCCATTGGTCAAAACAAACTCTTATTTCCCTCAGATTAATGTTAAAATATACTTGCTATATACAACTAATCTCATTCGTCGAGCAGACCATTAAAGGAGCAAAATCAAATGACGAAATATTCAACCCCCCAACTCTAACGCAGACAGAGACTCCTCCCATTATAGTTCTCTGGGTTTTGGATATTCTTGATAAAATCCAGATCTTTTCCCTATTAACCTGTACTCCTCTTCTCCCCCCTCAGGTCTGGTGCGCTTGGAACAAAAGAATGAAACCTTTTTGGACAGGGGCATCTATGACGACGGCCCTTTTGAAACGGGAGATGAGAGGAATAGGAACGCTAACTTGGTCCCCGCTCCTTCCAACAGCTACCTGGGTAAAAAACTCCTCACTTTCTTCATCCATTAATTTGTCCGCCATTGTCAAGTACACAACTACCTCTGGCTATGTAAGCAAACGTTTCTTTGTCCCCGTCTCCCAGGCTTCTCTCTGGACTCAGGGAAGAGTCTGATTAAGCAGGGTGAGTTGACGGTGGTGGCTGGAGCTCCCAGAGCTAACCACAGTGGAGCGGTGGTGCTGATGAAGACAGAAGGATACAACAGTATGTCAGAAGAGTACACCCTAGAAGGGGAAGGGCTGGCCTCGTCTTTCGGCTACGATTTGACCGTGCTGGATCTCAATAATGATGGGTGAGTAACGCAGGGTGATTTGCACAACCTGTAACTTCTGTTATTGCTGCTCCAATAAACTCACAAACAGGTGGTTCTGTTGTTTGTTAGTTGGCAGGACATAGTGGTGGGAGCACCACAGTACTTTGAGAAGGACAAGGACATCGGAGGAGCCGTCTACGTCTACGTCAACAAACTGGGAAAGTGGAACACAGTCAAGTCCATCAGAATAGACGGACCAAAGGACTCCATGTTCGGCCTGGCTGTGGAAAACCTGGGAGACATCAATCAGGATGGTTACCATGGTGAGGCTGCTATGTGTGTTTGCGTGTCAGCACGTCATTGTTGACACGCTTTGTTGAATAAGATGAGAGAAGATTTTTACTTTACTTGAAATTTGTGGGCCAACCTAATAATTACAAGAAGCACAATAGAATAAAAAGAACACTTAGTGAACAGAGAAAATACAATTAGAGCAAGATACATTATGTAAGATAAGTAAGCTAAAACATAAAATTAATATTGTGCATGATTTTGGGAGTAATGTTATGGGTTAAGGGGAATTAAATATGTGTACCTGTATAACTACACTGTAAGTCACTGTTATCGTTATTGCTGTCAGATTTTGCAGTGGGAGCTCCTAATCAGGGAGCAGGACATGTGTACATCTACCATGGACTAGCCTCAGGTGTCATCTCCAAAGATGCTTCACAGGTATATATTAAACTGAACATCGACGACGATCTGACAAAGAACACTGGGGAAGACAGGTATATATATACACAAGATTAATCAGGGAGACAACACACAGCTGAAGGGAAGTTGAAAACACAAGGGCAGCATGTGAACACAATCAGACACAGGCGGGAAAACACAGGAAGAAAAACGAGACAAGAGAAAATTAATGTCAAAATAAAACATTAAACACAAAAACCAGAATCATATAAAGAAAATGCCTTGCTTGTCCAGTATGTCTTATCGTACGCACGCACGCACGCACGCACGCACGCACGCACGCACGCACGCACGCACGCACGCACACACACACACACACACACACACACACACACACACAATACCTACAACAAACATATTCAGGTTATGCATAATGAACATGAACATTTTATTTTAATGTCTGAACACATTGATGCTTTTGTAACAAAATCATTTCCCAAATTTGGATCAATAAAGTATATCTATCTATCTAATGCGGGATTCCTATTCCTTATTTAATGGGCTATTTTGGATTTATTGGGGGCAACACACCAAAACATACGTTGCATTTGAATACTAACTATGACATCTATTACCATGGTAACATTCAAAGCAGTCGGGTCGGCTTTAATACATGCTATAAAGTAAGTGTCTGTTTCTCTTCCTTTAGATTCTGTCCAGCAAGGCTTTAGGAGTGAAGATGTTCGGCTACTCTCTGGCAGGCAACATGGATCTGGATAAGAACGCCTACCCTGACCTGGCCGTCGGGTCCCTCTCTGACTCCGTCTTTGTCTACAGGTTAGTGACCTGAAAACATTTCCTCACTGTTCATCTTTGATCACGGTTGTAGATGTTCTCAATTGAGTGCTGTCCTCCCCAGAGCCCGTCCAGTTATAAACATCCAAAAGGAAGTTAAGTTCACACCAAAGGAAATCAACCTCACAGAGAAGAACTGTGGCGAAAACTTCTGGTACGTGTGTCTTTTTCTGCAGCAGGTGTTTCTGGACATTCATCAATTTGAGGAAAATCTGTGCCATTACTTCTTCTCATTGTTGTTTTATTGTGTCCACTGTGCTTTCAGCTTGACTATCGAGGCATGCTTCACCTTCACTGCAGAGCCCAAGAGTTACGCTCCCAGACTGAGTAAGCAGAGCCTATTGAAGCACCAAGTCCGACTTTCTTGTGATTTTGGTTATTATTATCATAGACGAAAGAGCAAGAAACAGTACTCTGTCATTTTTCTTGTCATTCTTTATCCACCTCTCCCTCACATCCATGTCTCTGTCAAATCTAGCGGTGGCATACTCCCTCGAGGCGGACGCTGACCACAGGAAGAAGCTTTTGAACCCCAGGGCGGTCTTCAAAGACGGCTCTGAGAATAGCTACAAATCAACAGGGACGATCACCATGGACACCAAAGGAAAGAAACAGTGCATTACCAGAAAGCTTATGATTCAGGTTGGGTCTCTCTCATGACATTTCTTTCACTTTCTCTTTTACAATGCACTGTGGGTGTGGAGTAATTTTGTGTCATTCTGCAGGACAATATTAAAGACAAGCTGCGCGGGATCCCCATCGATGTGTCCGTGGTTATCCAGGATGGAAACCGTAAACGCCGACAGAGCTCGACCGGTCAGCTGGCGCCTGTCCTGGATGCCAAGGAGTCGCCGAATATGCGATCTGAGGTGGGAATGCGTTCATAGCTCAGTTAAAATAAAGCAGAGCTATTGTGCAATACATTTGTATTGCATGTATATATTTTATTTGTAACAATTTCAGTTAAAGCTTAAAAGAATAAAGATATTTTTGTTATCTAAACGTTTGACCTCTTTGTTTTACAATTTTGGAATCGAAACGGGGAATCGATAAGCAGAACCGGAATCGGAATCGATACATTTAAAACGATACCCATCCCTACTGATGTATCTATGTAACGGTTTTACTTTAATGTGTGTGTTGTAGGTCAGTTTCCTGAAGGAAGGTTGTGGAACTGACAATATCTGTCAGAGCAACCTGCAGGTGACATTTCGCTACGGCCACAGGACAACAGACAGCGACACGTTCACTCCATTAGAACTGTAAGAGGATACACACATACTTTGTTTCGCAAGAGCACCATATTCATTTTTTCCTTGGTCTCATAGCTTTGATCTGACTACAGGGAGGGTAGCGTGCCGGTGTTTTCGCTCAGCAACCAGAAGGACATCGCTTTGGAGGTTAAAGTTACCAATTTAAATGGAGACGATGCACACGAAGCCTCTGTGCTCGCCAGCTTCCCCCGCTCCCTCACCTACTCTGCTTACCGTAATCTAAAAGATGTGAGCGTCTTTTTAACTTTCACTCACTCTTTTTAACATAATAATAGCTTTATTTAGTATAGCACCTTTCACAGAAATACAATTCACAAAGTGCTTCACAAGAAAGAACAAAAGCAACAATTAAGAACACAGAAACATGAATACAATAACAACATGAGGCAGAAATGTAAGGTTATCATAAAAACAAAACATAGACCACGTAGAGTCCCGAAAGAAACACACATAAGAACAGAACACATCACACACATCTCAAGTATCATTTGGTTTAATTCTTGTTTTTATGCACCACGACACCAAGTCAAATTCCTAGTATGTGTAAACCTACCTGGTTCTGATTTCTGTTTTCTGAGTATAAACAAAAGCCAATGTAAAAAGATAGGTCTTCAACATACACACACAATCATATGTTCTGATTGGTTCTTGTGATTGATTTCAGGTGGCGCAGGTATCCTGTATAGCCAATAAAGACGGTTCTGAGGCTGATTGTGAGCTTGGAAACCCCTTCAAACGTGACGCACAGGTCAGAGACAATCTGTTTTTGGACAATCCTCTGCACAAGTGGCACTGTAAGTATTTTAATATTCCGTTTATGCTTTTAGGTGACCTTCTACATTCTCCTGGGTACATCGGGCATCACTTCGAACACTACCGACCTGGAGATTGTTCTTCAGCTAAACACGTAAGAAATAAAGGCTTGTAATGTTAACAATATATGAATATACTACATTTTTTGACTTGGCCTTTGTGTAATCTCTGATCCAACAGAACAAGCAACCAGGATAAATTAGCCTCTGTTAAAGCAAAGGCAAAGGTGGCTATCATGTTGCAGCTGTCTATATCGGGGTAAGAAACACACAGATACAGCTCATATCCAAAAACACACAAGGAAGTAGAGGTACATGCTACTAACTGCGTCCCTGTGTGTTTCCAGACTAGCCCAGCCATCTCAGGTCTACTTCTCAGGAAAGCCCAAGGGTGAGACGGCCATTAAGTCTGAGAGTGAAATGGGCACTGCCATCACACATCGGTTCAGTGTGAGTACAGGACAGCTAATAGTTCAGGCTTAATTTTTGTTAGATCTCACTGTTTCCTTTCAACTGTAAAGCACATTTTAAGCAAACTTTTAAAATGTCGAAAATAAGAAATGCAAATTCATCCTATTTACATCAAATGGTTCAGAGCGGATAAACTCTGCTAGTACTGGCAATGTTTCATCCTGTCTGGAGACAAAGCTCTCTTAATGTTATGATTCTAACACAGCTGGACTTAAATGCCTGACATACAAACTTGTTCAACAAATGTGTTTCCAAATTCCATTTACTACAGGTACATACCACCTTAAGTGAGCATTTTTTGCCTAATTAAACAAGTTTTATCCAAATGTTCTGATTCCATTCAACATTTCTAATGATAATTGTTTTAAATGTTTAATAAAATATGTTTATGTTAACACTGCTTCTGACATGTCTAAGACTTGAGTATTCTGCAAATACAAAATATGATCTGAAGGAAGGCACTGATCCTTTCTTGGTTTACAGATAATCAATCTGGGGAAGAGCTTGAAAGACTTTGGCACTGCCACCCTTGACATCGAATGGCCGAAAGAGACAGAGGATGGGAAGTGGCTGCTGTACCTGATGAAGATCAGCGCCACCGGAGTGGACCGGCTAGACTGCACTCCTAAAGACGAGATCAACCCTCTTAGCAAGGTCAGCAAAAAGACATCATGAAAAGACGTGGTGGTCCTCAGCCGATGCCATCTCTTTTTAAAGCAGTAGAGATATGCGCTTTCATATTTGTACAAACAAAATATGAAAAGTGTATTTGATATTTTAATGTACCTCTTTCCTCTGCTTTAAGGAGCCAAGTAAAACCAGGAAGAGAAGAGAAACAGAAAACACTCTGGGAATTAAGGAGGGCACTATCTCACATTTACTTGACGGGAAGAAATCTAAAACTCTGGTAACACCACACAACCAAGTTCTACCCCTTTGTTATACTACTAGATGTTATGTACATTGGCAAACAGTAGTTCAGAATCCCCATGGTAACTGTGTTCCCTTCTTTTTGACAGTCCTGTGGCAAAGGGGCAACATGTGTAAGGATAACGTGCCCCCTGCGGGGCATGGCCAGTAATGCAGTCTTCACTCTAAACTCTCGCCTCTGGAACAGCACCTTCATAGAGGTAATTAAACACACTGCAGGAGACATTTACTCTTTTTACTAAACCTAGTATTGAAAATCAGCCTCACTATCCTAACAGGCAGAAGCGTAATATATTATAACTTGTAATAATAGTTACAAATGTAATAATATAACAATACAGTCTCACGTTTTCAACAGATGTCCTTGTGAAAATATAGCCGTCATTTCCATAATTTAACATTATCAATACCATATTGTCGGAATGACATTTAAAGGTTAAAGGCTTATTGCAGAATAAAAGTGTATGTATTTTAATGTTTTTTTTTCCTACTCCCACTTTAACATGATCTTTTTCTTTTTCTTCGAACAGGAATATTCCAAACTCCATCTCGTGGAAGTGATTGTTACGGCCTCCCTGAATGTCGATAGCAGAGCAAAGAACACAGTGCTGAAAAATGCTGAGTTTCCGGTATTGTTCATTGATCTCAACATATTGTTTTGTCATTCGAACATAGAGCCAAAACAAATGAGCGAAACTGTAAAACTGATGTTGTGCCTCTGTCCCGTGTTCCCAGCTGAAACTGACGGTGTTCCCAGAGAGGCGTGAAGCTCAGTATGGAGGCGTGCCGTGGTGGATCATCGTGCTGTCCATCCTGTTCGGGCTGCTGCTGCTGGCCCTGTTGGCTTTCCTTCTGTGGAAGGTAGGACACACTCTGACTCAGCTAATAAAAACACATAACGCACACCTCATGCATTTGGAAGAGTCTGTAAAGTACCTTTTAAATAACAACTGTATCTATACGTATCCGTGACAGCAATAACACACGTTTTATAACAATTCTCCTTTCTTCAGTGTGGAGTGTTTGACAAAAAGAATAAAGAGGACCCAGGCGAGAAAGAGAAACTGACATCACATGCATAACAAAAAAGAGAAGAGGGTAACATTACCCGGCCTGCCATGAATGAGGGACACTTTCTCTCTCGCTCCTATTTTTCTACCAAAGTGCTGCTTTCTGGAAAAAGGAAATGTGCCCTGAATGCAGTTATTAAAGCTGACTCATTATTTCTGCAAAGCGTTAATGCCACTAAGATTTTCATACATGATCATGTGTGGGTCTTTACAGTTTACGTGCATGGCCAGGGGAGGTGATGGCTGATAAGCAAAGACTGAGGATTGACACCATCGGGGCTGATCTGCATCTCTTTGATTTCTCTCTTCCCACTTTCTTTTGTTTCCATCACACTTGCAGTGATTTGGTCTGAAGGTGCCTTTCTCTCTTTATTTAAAAGCCGGGGCAAACTTGTTTCTTTCTTTAAGAGGAGTGCTGATGGTTTGTCTACACTCTTAATGGTTTCACTGCATATTGGCTATTGCCCATCAAATGGACTCATGACAATAAATGTCTCTTCAACCCTCTTTGCTTTCTCTAAATGCCTTTAAATAGCCGTTTTCCCTGAACAAAATATTGATTCCGTTTTCCCTTTCTTCAGTGTGCATTTTTTAAGCGTGCCAAATATGAAGACAAGGTTCCAAGTTACAACGCTGTTCGGATAAGACGGGAGGAGAGAACGCCAAACCCTGTGACTGATAACTGGGAAAAAGTGGAAAAGAAGCCCTGGATGACAACCTGGCACGACAAAGAACATTTTTCCTAACAGTGAGATCTGATCCACACAGATTTCCTGTTTTTATACTGATGAACTCGCATTTTCACTCATTTCCCCTGCCTTGTCTTTGTACAACGTGGATTGTAAATAACAAAGTAAATAATTTGTTAAGAGAAAAACATTTGTAAGACTAAATTCTTGATCAAGCTTCTGCCTCAGGGGTTGAATTGCCATCGGACAGTCTGTATAAATCACTGGAAGGAGAGTTGCATTGTGGGAGATGTTCCTGCACAACTGCTGTCCGTCAGAGCTTTGTTTTGTACATTTACTTTTACTTTGTACATTCACAGTGTTGACTTTTGGGGGGGGGGGGGGCTTTTTTTTATTAAATGGTTAGCAGAATTGTTTTCTATTTATTCTTGGTGAGGAGTACTTAATGTTACGTGCCCTACAGGCCAAAGAGTCATTTGAACAAACACAGCCAATTTCAACAAATCTGTGTTTTTCACCATTTAAAAATAATAATTTCTACAGTGCATCTTCCTAAACTGTTGATCATTAATGCCTTGGGTTGTACATAGAGTTTTCCAGGACTCGTTTTGAATGTACTACTTCCCCGCTGAATTCATTTTCTATTCACTGGCTGTAAAATGGGAAGCGTGTGAACGCGAACAAAAGAGTTTATTGAATAAATAAATGTTGTCATGTCAATGTGTTTGTGTCAAATCATTGAGTTAAAAAAAAAAGGATTATTTAAAATGTTATTTATTAATACATAAAAAAGCATTTACAGCAAACACCTGAGTACTTAAATCAGCACATTGTTAAATATGAAAATGATAAGGATAATTTACAAGATAAAATAAACACTTAAGACACACACAAAGAGATACATAACTGCTGTTGTGGGTGGGAATTTTGGTGCTGGTCCAACAATGATGTCTATCAATTCAAACAAGAAGTGTTCTGTATCCTAAATGATAGCTTTAAGATGTGAACGATATAAGATGTGCGGAGTAGTTCGAGCTGTTTCTATTGACTCAATATAAAATTGGTTCAAGTGTATCTTTGGTGCTTGCTGGGCTGCAAACACACACTCCTGCTGCTGGTGGTGTATCTCCGACATCACCTCCGTCTCTCCTTTTATAAGAGTGACTCAGTTCTGACCGTTTTGACACCGAGTCTGGCATCTTTCACACACTTCTCCACCATCACCTGCTCTTTGTCTTCTCCCTCTGTATGCAAAACTATGTTCTTCTCCTTTTCCTGCTTCTTCTCTCCTTTCTTCACTTCCTTTTCCTCTCTTTTCTTGATCTCCTTCAGCTTCCTCTTGAGGGCAGACCGGTCACTTTGACTGCACACCCCAAGAGCCTGACAGAAAAGAAAGAACCAGGGCATGGAAACTTGGAAAGAATATACATGGATTTTTTGACAGGTTCATGTAAAATACCCTTTTAAAAAAAAACAGATTTAATTATTAAACTTTACAATATTAGGTATAGTAACAACTGGCAACAAAAGTGACTTAAGTCCTTACTAGTCGAGCTTAGCATACATCAAAACGTGATACATGAGCAGGGCAAACTGTATACAATCTCAGATATAGTATGACTATATAATGTTTGTTGACTTATAGGTATAAAGGTTTTACAATGATGTTAATTTAATAGAAAATAGACAGCGAGCTGCATTCGGGGCTTCAATTCAGATTTTAAACTAATATGAAGGATGGTAGATGAGAAAAAAAAAAAAAAACATGCGAAAAGTGAATTTGGTTATCTAGCAGAAATTAAACATCTTATATGGCAAACATTCAATGCATGTATACAAAATATGAAATTGTGTGAATAACAATGAAAGACACCATGATATCATCCCAATAAGTAAGGTAAGTAAGGTACATGGCCCAGTTTGTAATCTCAGATGACAGGAAAAGTGATAACAGCATGTGGATATGTTGTCTTCCCATAATTGGCAGAAGTGGTTGTTTCAACAAGGTTGTATTGAAGTTTAAAAATGTGACTATTGAAAATGTTCAATCACAGTGTCATCATGCTCACCTTGAGTTTGTCAGTGTCCATGTTGATCAGCTGTGTCCCGTCTACTCCTCTGGCAGCAAACTGTGGCATGTACTCCTCCATGTTCATAGTGATCAACCACAGACACACCTGCTGGCTGTCCCACTCCGAGATGGGGCGGTTTTGCCACTGGTTGTTGTTATTGGTTGGATTTGGGTCATCGTCCAACGTCTGACAGGACATCAGGGAGAATAAGCAGACAGGGTGAGGAGAACGGGAGAAGTATATAGACATTTATTTATTTATTTATTTATTTATTTATTAGGATAAACCCCTTGAGATGCACCATCTCGTTTTCAAGGGGGTCCCGAGAAAAGCAACGTCTTACATTCATACGTGAACAAAATAACAAAGCAAAGCATGACAAACAAGGACAAACCACGTACAGTCGTCTGTTAAGTAAAATTCATGAAGTAATAAATACAATTATTACAATTTGATAAGAAAGTAGTGTCAAATAGATCAGTTTCATCAATAACTTCATAATTTGACGAGTAAGGTACAAAATACTGCTTTAAATAAGGGGGAGAGTTAAAGTAAATGCATTTAAATATAAGTTGAAGCCAATGCATGCGTCTTCTTACATTTAATGAAGGCCATTTAAGTCTGTTATACATTGTACATTGATGTGTACGAAAAGGGCAACCAAGAACAAATCTGCATAGTCTATTATAGGCTATGTTAAGTGGAGCAAGATCTGATTTATGTGCATTTTGGAAGACAACATCACAATAGTCCATAATCGGAAGTACACGTTTAGAAGCAACTCTCTTACTGAGCGTAAAACGATTGCGAGAGTGGTGTAGGACACCGATTCCGTAATTTATTTTTGTAATAAATGATAAATTAAAAAGGAAATTAAAAAACGCAAGTGTATGCTTGGGCAGACAAAATGATGGGACGAAGACTGCTCCAGGGGTAAGAAGTAAGACAGAAAGAAAAAAGGAAGGTAGGGACAGACTCACCTCAGTGGAGGAAAAGGTGAAAGTGTGAGAGTGTCCAGAGAGGGAGACAACAGAGACATGACCCACCATGCTGGAACTGCCCACTGGAGAGCCAATACTCTGGGAGACAAGAGAAAGACACCTCGGCTGCCTGACTGTTTTACATCGGTGGCATGCTTACCCATGCACATGTTTGTTTAAAAAGATATCTACACCCATTTTCAGATTGAAAAGTTCTGAAAGAAGGAGGAGGAAGGCATGCAGGGAAAGATAATTCACACTTTGTAACTCTCTTTTCTTACCTGATCTCTCCTCCCCCTGGTGGTCAGGTAGGGTAAGCTGCTGCTGGACACAGAGCGCAGTCTCTCCCTTCCTCTCTCACCTTCCCCCTCTTTTTCTCTCCCTCGCTCTCCAAACCAGGGGAAGGGCAGGCAGGAAGGCATGGAGGTGACGGAACCTGACGGAGAAATGCCATCGGGCTCATCCACCAGGTCACCATACGACCCTCTGGCGGGGAACAAGGATTACATTTCAGTTAAATGTGACGGCGCCCAATTTTTTTTTAAATTTCCTTTATGCAATTGGATTTAAAGAGGGACATGACAAGACCACATACAACTGGGGTTCTTGTGCAGCTAAAACAGTTTATTGCCAGATCTTTATTAATCATTATTTGCCATTTCCTGCCAAAAGAGGACATTCAAAAGAGGTGATTGAACGGGATATAGCTTAAATACTGTCTAGAGTGATTACCGGTAGTTCGTATTGTCTGTTTTTCCAATGGCTTTTTTTTGTTAACCCCATCAAATAAAGCTAACTTACTATTGAATAAAACATTTTTTTGTGTATGCAATTTCATACCTGTTGGTTATGGCCCCTTTGCCACGTTTTTCACTTCTCCTTTTGTTAAGAGACTTGCGAAGACCACTGAAAAAGAAACAGACTGTAGCTATCAAAAGTCTCAGGAGCAAGTATAGCAACAGCAAAGCAGTGAGTCAGTGTCATCACTAAATGGGAGCTGGTATTGTGTCTAAACTATTATGAATTTTTCATCAGAGAATATTAATAAATATTTGATGGCATCATGAACTAAATCTAAGACCAAAGAAACAGTCAGAGACCCTTCACCTAAAGTCAGGAAATTTCTTTTTGGACTTTCTGGAAGCGGAGGATTTGCAGGGTGAAGTAGTGCCGGTGTCATTGATGTAGATGGGAGGGGTGAAGACTGAGTTGTTTGGAAGTTGAGAGCTGAGGCCTGAGAAAGACGAAGTGCTGGACAGGTCACTCCTGCTGCTCCTTTGGGTCATCGAGGGAGCAGACAGCGATAGACTCTCCTGTTGTTTCTGAATCTCATCTTCCTAGAAGCAACAAAGAGATGTTTTTGAGTTTCAAAGCCAGAAAGAAGCACATTTAGTGTAGCAGAACTTTACAACCCTGTCTCCTACCCGCTTCCTAAAGCTCTTTCTGAGTTTGTCCCGAGAGGGCGGGTGCCGCTTGGATTTCTGGGCCAGCTGAGCTCTGGCTTTGTGAGCACTGGAGTCTAGACGTCCTGTATCAGGAACCAGAATGCACCAGTCTGGACCTGAGACACACACAATTAATTTTGCTCAGTCAAAAAAGATGTTTTTATTTATAAGGTTTCATTTTCTCACTAGTATTAGATTGTTTCAAACATCAAACCGTAACACTAGACTTGTTTTCCACTTTTACTTGCCAGCAGCTAAACAGTGTCAAAGAGAAATATAGCCACATTAACCTGCACACTTTACACTTAATGTAATTCAGCTGCTTACCTGTGACTGAAGTGTCCAGAGAGTGGTTCTTCCTCTCTTCTCCAGGCTCTTTCCCCTCTAGCTGTGCTATCTGAGATAAGCAGTGAGAGACAATGGCTACAGGGGAAATGGCAGGCTCACTAAAGCAGATCCAAACAGGACTGAGAAGTCTCCTCTCACCTGGATTTGCAGTCTTTCAACTGCCTCTCTGTGCAGCTTGTCTTTCTCCGCCATTTCTCTTCTTAAATCTGTTCTCTGCCCTCCCTCTCCTCTTCTCTGAAACTCATTTGAAAACCACACTTTTACTAGCATACACTCCCTGGTAACATTATTTCAAATGTTGGTAAAGACAAACTGGATTAATTGAATACCTGTTCTGGTATTCTCGGACCAGTCTCTTGGCCTTGCTGTATTTGATCTCCAAGCTTTCTGATTGGTTCTGGGCATCAGCCAGTCGCTGGCTCACAACCCTGCACAGGGTTTGGGCCTCCTGCCAGTACCTGATGAATAGAGTAAGGGGGCTTATTAAGCATCATTGTCTTAATAATGATTCTTTACATCATTATCCTTGTGCAGAAATTAGGGTCCCACTTGAACTTGAAGCTTTTTTTTTTGTATTAGTCCTCTATCATAGACAGTGGCAAAATAACATTCTTTGATATGCTATAGAAAATAGCAT
>NC_136907.1:60668546-60788546 GCF_949606895.1 Notothenia rossii
AAATCGGCCACACGCTATGAGAGAAGCAGAAGTTTACGACAGCATTTAAAGGCATCAAATTTTACGCACCTGGCTGTAGTGCGCGCGCAGTTTAAAGGTCGTGACAGACGTTCGGTCGCCCAGAATGACAACAATCGGACAAAATAACCTGAATAATTAGCATTTAAGGTAGCTGCGAAGCGTTTTCTTATAATATCCTCTATCCTCCTTATCGTAGCCTCCAAATGTTTGTTTGCAGACAGCCGGTGCTGGCGGCTCCCTCGCTGTGATAAATACAGACAGATGGCGACTCATGTCTCTAAATACTGTAAATGGATTATCCTCCGGTAATCCTGTGTAAACTACTCAGTAACTGCAACACTGACGGTGTACCAGCATAAGGGCAATTTAGCCTACATTTTTGAGGGTTCAAATATATTTGTGCCCTGACATTCATTTAACTACAGCAGGAAGTCTGCACATTTTAGTCACAGTTTAGGCAGCGACAATTATTGTTACATTATGTTAAATGACTATTTTTAGAAGTTAAGAATGAAAGATAATATGATGTCTGTGATGCCTTCTATCATAACAAATACTGCTGTTATTGCCATTTTACTGTGTGTCATTATATCCAGTATCATTTTGCATCATAAACTTTGCATATTGTTTACTGTAGTTGTATACCAAACTTCTATCAAACATGCAGGTTACACCTACCTTTACCTGTCTTTCAGCATCCCTGCAAGCATTGCCATCTGCTGTGTCAACCGTTACCACACTGACAGAGGTTCTCCTTGGCTCAGATGTAAGCTTTGTGTGAAAATTCACCTGTGTGCATGATGCAAAGGTCAGCCAGATCTCACACTGTCTACCTGTGTGTGGTTGTCTGTGAGTCAAACGAGAGCAGTGATGCAGCATCTGCTGGTGTGTGTGTGTGTGTGTGTGTGTGTGTGTGTGTGTGTGTGTGTGTGTGTGTGGTGTGTGTGTGTGTGTGTGTGTGTGTGTGTGTGTGTGTGTGTGTGTGTGTGTGTGTGTGTGTGTGTGTGTGTGTGTGTGTGTGTGTGTGTGTGTGTGTGTGTGTGTGTGTGGTGTGTGTGTGTGTGTGTGTGTGTGTGTGTGTGACTTCCTACCTGTGTGTGTGATGCCAGTGGGAGGGTCGGTGCAGTACCTATGTCTGGCTGTGAATCTGGCTTGTGTGGCAGATGGACTGGACTGGTCTGAACCGTGCGGACCCAAAAGAGTGGTTCTGCTCAGTGTGACCTGGATCTGACTGGAGACCATTTGTCCCAGGTGGCACTGGGACCTAGTTGATATAAATACTGGCCAATCACAAAAGCCTTCTTCTGAATGAGGCTAACCAAAGGAGGGAGGGAAGGGAGGGGAGTGAAATGAAGTAAAGATTGAAAATGAGGGAGTGATGTCAGGGTGGGTGGCAGAGTAAATGTACAGAGTTATAGGCTGCACGAAAGTGAGTGAGGCAGAGACAAAGACTGGAGGCAGAAATGTAACCTGGATTGGTAGCAGCAGTGGAAATGTGAAAGAGTGTGGCAATCATATGAATTGAGTGGTATACGTGAGTAAATTATGGTGTTTGCAAGCTTCTGAGGAATAATACCCAAATGCCCTCTTTTTAACTCAGCAGTGGTATTTATAATCAATGGCGGGTAAAATGAGAAATACAGGATCTGTGTGTGCTGACATAATCCTCAAATCCCATTTCCCTCACCAGCAGCAGGTCACCTTGACTTTTTCACAAGTTGGTGTTCTTTCCTCCTATGGCTCACATAGGGTTTCTTTTCAAAAGTGAACATGGCAGGAATGCCACGACTGCCTTTTTGTTTGTGGAGAGTCGTATATATTGTTGAGCTGGATGATGATAATTGTGCAGGTAAAGGAATGACTAGGTTGTGCAAGAGTTAACTTCCTTTTACCTTTCAATTACTGCAAATGCAAATTAATTACACACAAGCACGTTTTGCTGTCAATCTCAATTCTATTAGAACCTCACAGACACATTGGTATCAGGTGTTTGATAATAGATAACAAGAAACAAATGTTTTTAATTATTTATTTTACATTATACTTATATTTCAAACTGGGTACATTTAACAACTTTCTCATATGATTTTTTTCATTCAAGTGACCCTGTTTATGACCCCTATTTATGTACATACAAATGTTAATATCTGTATCAAAAATCCATCATCTGTGTGGCTGTAATACAAATTGTAATTTCAGTCCTGCTTTAATTAACTGCTCCTACGTCAACACTGTTAATTTAAAGAGTCAAATTAAGTGGAGAGGACAGTTGCATTCTTTAGACTTGTATACTGTCTGACAGCTGATGATATTAGCTGTGTGTGTGCACGTTTGTATGTGTGCGTGTGTGTCATGTAGCCTGGATTTGTCAGACAGTCATGCCCCATATGGTTATCTGTTCAGTCAACCATATTAGAGTTTCCCAGCTTCATAGGGGAATTTCACTCCATCCTCTGAGCATTTAAATGCAGACACGTGTGCAGACACACAAACACACACACAACTCAACTCAACTCAATAACACACTTTCTGCTCTGGGATGAACACACAAGTCAGCATTTTAAATGGGCAAAGCACTATGTTGCAGGTTCTGCAGCTCTCCACCCTTTTGTACGGTGTAGTTTATCAGTGTGGCATAGCCCTTAAACTGCACTTTTTTATAGCTCAATCGTTGCATTGTGGTGGTGCATTTATGAACCCATAAACAATACTACTGCCACTTTGTGTCTAAATGAGAGAACTGCACATTTATAAACAACATCATTAATGATGCGATTATTGGTGGATTAATATGTTTTGCACTAACAATGACCAAGTTATTGATTAAATTCTCTCCATGGTCAAACGCATTATAACTGATCTTTGTCAAACTGTGAAGGGCTTCAGGATTTATTATTTACATCTGCCGAATCCTCAGATGCCCATGCACATTTGTTTTGCATTTACTGCATTAGATATAGCTTGGGTAGAAAATGTGCTGTGATTTGGGAACCCAGTCAAACCCTAATGAAAAACATTTAAATGGCTTGGATCAGTGGATGGATTCTGCAAGACACATTTTGAATATCAATAGATACACTTCAATTGTTGTCATGCTATAGTAATTAAGCTTGACTTTTCTCAACATTTTTGACAAAGCATATTTTAAAAATAGAATTCTTAGACAGCTGGCTCGGAAACACACTAATGCATGCACACTGCATTTCAACATCATGTAAAAACTTGCTCAATCACCCTCCAGTATTACAGTCATGCATGCTAAAGTGCCATTTCAAACAGATGCAGTAAGGCAACCGTAAACACATGCATACACACACACACACGCACACACGCACACAAACACATACACACAAACACATACACACAGTTGCGACAGGTGCACACATTTGCACACTGAATTCACCTGATGCAGTACAACACATGTCTTTACAAATGTTAGCGGTTTAAGTCAGAGGAGTTTGAGGACACATCAGTAACTCTTCTGCTTCCTTACTTTACTCTTTTCTTACGTTAAAAACAGTCCTTGTCCTCCTCATTGTATCTGACCTCCCATTCCCTTCAGAGCAGCCACTAAATGCAGATCCTTGAATTTATTTTTGAATCTTCTGTTCTCCCGCCTCTCTGTAACCCCTTATTTTCAGCTAGAGAATGCATGGAACATAAGTAATGGTTTTAGGTAACGCTGGATGCTTAAAACCTCCCTGCTCACCCTCATCCCCCGTTCCCTCTCTCTCTCCCTTTACTGCGGTGGTTGCACTCATCCTGGCGACAGGCTGCATCTCTCTTTCGTATCACTTGGGTTGAATCCAAACAAGTGAAACTAACACTGCTTTGTTATTGTTCGTACACCATTTCACATGAGGCATCCTTCAAGGACACAGCAACTGCATCTTGCACTGATCTTAATTTAGGCCCATAAAAATCTGTAAATACAGTGTTTTTTTTATTCATAAGGAGCTTGTTTATGCTAGTTTCCCTATATGGATGACTTATTTCTGATTAGGCTCCTCCTCTTTATATTGTCAGATTCTGGATCATTTGTGTATGTATATTATGATAGGACCCACATTATCCTGACATTTGATTGTATCTTTATTTTTCATATGTCTGGAATAGCATTCATTATTTGGGCCGATATGAGATTGTTACAAAGCATTGCGTAAATTAGGGGCTCATCAGTTCCTCAGACAGTGTGGAATTGAAAGCCAATTTGATGAGTCATTCTTCAGTAGTCAACATTTTGTAACCACAGTCTGCCACTTATTCTTCTGTCAGCTTTTAGTAGATCACTTTGATATTTCCTGACCCATTTCTCCCTTATTTGCATAAAGTACACATTTCTATATTTATTATACCTCTTCCTCTCCCTCTTGTTGCATCCAAATCTGTGCTCCCTGCTATCCCACAATTCCTCTGAAGGTGACTCATCCTATTGAAACTAAATAGGGACAGAGATTATCTTGCGATGCATTTTACTGCTTGGGTTTTTACTGTGGGGAATATTTTGTATGCAACATTGTTTACAATACACAGCATTTTCAAGAGCCAGACCTGGCAGGCTTTAGTTTTATATCGGCTACAACACTGGGAGTTGGACTTCACAATCGATCATTTTATCCTGTGAGGAAGAGTAATTTGGAAGATGAGATCATTTCGATGTCTGTTGATTTTTACACGTTTTACCTGTCGATTCAAAAGCCATATAAATGGCATGAGCATACAGGAGATCTATGGGACTGCCGATTTATCTGCAATTTGCATCAAACAGAACATTTGTCAAACAAGTTGCTTAAAAAATTCGCTGTTGAAATATCACTTTCTGTCGGAAAATATCTGTTTATAATTGCATTCCAATGTTCTGTCTCACTTGTAGTTTGCTGATCTGTTGGATGTTTAAGCTGAATTCACGGCACAAACTGACCAGAGAGGTGATGAGTGAACCAACCTAAATGACAGGGGGCACTTGTGATGCCTTGCCCTGCACTCCCCACCCTAGTGTGCACCACTGGTAAATCCCTTAATTTGATTAAATATTATAGTTTGGCTACCTCATGTGATTACTAACTGTATTAATAGTAGGCCTACAATGAACTTCTAAGCATTACATGTCCTATAGTAAGCTTATTACAATCGTTGCACAGTTGCCCTATTCCAACTGACATATATTCTATCTTTATTTTTTAATTTTTAAGTTGCCATGCATTGCACTGCAGTGATGTTATTGTCAGTCAGTCCTGCAGATGACCCTTTAAAACGCCTATAAGGGCAGACTGCCATGATGAAGGCAGCAGCAGCAGCGGCAGCCAGTAGTTTTGTGAGGCAGCTCGAGGCAGAGGGGCGGGTAGGGGGCGCAGCCAACGACCACCGACAACCGGGAAACATCCTCCGGTAGCATCACAGCGCTCACCGACACACGACCGGGGAAGATGGTCGCGGTGCACACGTCCCCCAACTCGTCTCCGACGGCGGAGTGGATCGGCTGTCTGGATAAAAGGTTAGTGGACACACATCCACGAGACACTTCCACGGCGTGCATCCCCACACAGCGATGGTTGTGTTTTTAATTCATTCATCCGCGTCAACGTGATCAATGGCAACCGGTGATCGCGGCGTGTGCAGTGTGTGAGTGTGCATTAATGGTATGATACGCCTTGTTTTTAGCCCACAATAGGTTACTGTCATTTTCAGTGAATATACCCCTCTTTCAGTGCTGCAGTGCATAACAATATACTCCCTCTTCTTGTATCTGCACGGTCAAAAAGGCGTTGGTGGCTTCGAGGTACACTGGGATGTCTCTGCACTATGGCCAGTGGAAGATTAGACGCACATGGTTTATGTCTGTTTGCTTAAATCATATAGCCATGCATTTTTAAAATACTACCGGTGGTGAATGTATTAAAGAACGGTTAAGAGGCAGGTCTATGTATTCTTTTATCTCAGATTTTGCTACAATGCTGCATGCCAGCCACTATTTTTCTCTGATCTGAATGGACAGGTTAGAATAACTGAACAGCCAATTTACTAAATAATGTGTTCTTCACAATGTAGAAGCTGTAGAAAATCTGAGTCCATTCTATATATGCCCACTTAACATTAAAGGTACCATGCTGTGCCAAAATCATAATATCCAAGGGAGAGGGCTTGAATAAATAAAGACAAAGAAAGGGCAGCTATACACTAATTACTGGAGATGATGCACCCCACATCTTAAACAAACAATGATAAATAAAACATGAACCCTACAGCTCACACCCACACATACTCTACACACCTCACTATGACACATCCCCACGTTACTATAGGCAACCTGAAGCTACCATCTTGTCTTCTCATCCTCACCTGTATAAGCAATGTACATCATTTTGTAATTTTTTTAAGTGAAACATAAAAATCCACCAATCACACTACAGTACTCTATATCTTCAGCTAAATGCAGTAGGTGGGTATGAGTGAGGGGCAGTCAGGGTCGTAAGATTAAACAGGACAAGATCTCACTGAAGAGCACTCAGTGCTCCTCAGCTATGCACCACCTCATTCAATCAATATCCATCCTTGAGTGTGTATTAGTGTGCATGTGTCATCTACAGTAACTGTTGATGTGAAGACTAAGAGGCGAGGAGAGGGAGAAGCCAAAAGCAAGACAGAGGTTAAGATACGAGTGTCTTTATATATATATGTCCACAGACATTTATTGCAGTGAGTGTGAATTATATGACATAAGATTAGATTTGTTTTGCCTCAGGCATGGTCCAGTCAACACACATATGACAGCTGGGGTTTAATGTCCCTCTGCTGAAAGAAAAATGGGAGCATTGTCCAGTATGCACACATTCAGATGAAATGAAAAACAAAAAGTCCAAGACAAAAGCAATTTCCAAATGAATAGAAGTCTTCTAAGTTAAACCTCTTGTCTCATACCTAAATTATTGAGGTTGATTAAAAAAGATGACAAGGCTGGAGCATTATTATGATGAGTAATCTTTTGATAATAAATTGTTAATGGAACTGTGCTTATGCTGCTTAATATTCAGTATTTTTAACAGAATCTCAGTTTGTGATAGAATGGGTGTCGAGGGGGCCTGCTTAGATACAATTCAAGGGCATCTCTGGTACAGTAACGTGTTAATCTGCTACCTCTGGAAATGTGTTGGCGGTCTGACATTTTGGTTGGCTGCCACAAATCATCCTATGATTTATTTGTCTGGAAACAGAATGATGTTTTCTAAAACATTCTGCAGAACCTTCTGGTCCCTCTCCGTTTCCTATTCAGTGTGCCGGTCGATTTGTAAAACCTACGTGTGCATATGTGCGTGCAACCATTAGTTGTGGTCGAAAGCTGAGATCCCTGCTGACATGAACTGAGGCTGAGGAAGGGAGAAGTCAAGGAAAAGAGACAAGAGGGCTGGGGGAGAGTGAGGGAAGGTGAAAAGCTCTCAGGTCACATCCGTCTCACACCCACGAGGGAGGAAGATTCCTCTGGACAGGCAGGGAGCGAGCAAACAGGACAACGAAGAAAAGAGAAAAAGACCAGGATTCAACCTGGGGATTAAAACTGACGTAGCTTAACAGTTTACTGCAGACGGATGGGTGAAGGGTGATGCTGGTATCACCCATTCACCCCCACAGAGTTAACCTCCCTGTCTCTCCCTATCGGAGTGTGTGGGAGTCCACCTGTCTAAGCCATTAACCCCCAGCCTACACTGCGATATGACGCTCTATCGCAATACAGAGGACGCATGCAGTAGGAGGATGAGTCAGACAAAAAAAGGATAGAAAGAATAGGCCCTGTCTGTAATGGCTTTGAGCCCCTGGCAGATGTTGTGTTGTGCAGTGAAGCCCTTCAGGCTCAGTCTGTGTTTATCTGGGAGCACCGGCCAGGCTACTGCTCAGGAACACAAATATATGTGTTTATCTGTGTATGTGCATGTGGGTGAAAGAGGAGCTGCCTGTGAGCTTTTAAAGCAGAAATAAGGGGGTAATAATGGGAAGATGGTAGTGCCGTTAGTGGTGTGGCTTAATGGATAGAGGGAAACCAGGATGTGCCAGTAATGGAGAGGAGAAAATGGGTTGCTTTAAGATGAAAGAGGGTCATTTGTTCTTTTCCGTCTTGCCGACTATGTTCCAGAGAAAAACTGGCATGTCTTGAGAGAGGAGAAGAGCAAAATTTGAGATTAGTGATATGTTTAGTGGCGGCAGACAAAGAAGAGAAAGCTGGGAGCAATAAAAGAGGAAGCAGCTGAAGTAAGAAAGGGGATAGACAGCCTCTTGACTGAAATAATAAGCCTACAAGCATTAGCTATTCTGCACACACACACACACACACACACACACACACACACACACACACACACACACACACACACACACACACACACACACACACACACACACACACACACACACACACACACACACACACACACACACACACACACACACACACACACACACACACACACACACACACACACACAGATACGCACACGGATGAGTTGCTAGTAAAATAAAAACATGTGAATGAATGGGGCTGACTGCAGAGTGTGTCACTATGAACCGTTTTGGGTGCTGTGTTTTCTTTCCACCACATCACAGAGCAGAATGTTTAATCTCTCAGATCAACCTTCTGTGGGCTCTGGTGTCCGTGTAGACGTCCAGTGTGTGTGTGTGTGTGTGTGTGTGTGTGTGTGTGTGTGTGTGTGTGTGTGTGTGTGTGTGTGTGTGTGTGTGTGTGTGTGTGTGTGTGTGTGTGTGTGTGTGTGTGTGTGTGTGTGTGTGTGTGTGTGTGTGTGTGTGTGTGTGTGTGTGTGTGTGTGTGTGTGTGTGTGTGTGTGTGTGTGTGTGTGTGTGTGTGTGTGTGTGTGTGTGTGTGTGTAGATTTAAGCGTATTAGAAATAGCAGCAGTACCAATGAGATCTTACATCAACACCCTGTGGGGGGTCCGTGCCCGGAGAGGTAACGCCTGCAGCTCTCTACTCTTATCACTAAGACACCAGGCCAAACAATGAAACACACACACACACACACACACACACACACACACACACACACACACACACACACACACACACACACACACACACACACATACACAAATAAGGAGATAACACTAAAACAATAGAGCTGCCTTTTATTTTAAAGGACAATACAAACCAATTTTTTATGTTTCAGTCCATTAACTGCTGATTTCAATTTTTCAACATTACTGTTAACTGCTTTTCTAAAGCATTATACTGTAGGCTTTTGATTGATTTCTTACTCTCCACATGCAGCTATGGGGAGAAGGATAATCCATCACAGTTAACAAGTGACGTCATGCAGTTAATCGTTTTATTCAAAATAGTTTTGCAGTTAATAGGCCAAATCACAAAAAATGTTCTTTGGTTATTTGAAACCTAGGTTAGATCTAATGGTGTTTATTCTTCCACACAGGCCTTCGGAGCGTTCGGGAGAGGATGTTGACATCATTCTGACCAGACTGAGAGAGGTCAAAGCTTTCCATAGGTTCCCAGCTCCCCTCTTACTGCAGATCTGTGCCTCGGCCTTCTATGAATGCCTGGAGAAAGGCATCACGTGTACGTAACCACTGACAATGCACAAATGTTTGGGTTATGAAATGTAATAGAGCACATGGGGTTTTTAGTATGACAATACATGCCTCTGAGGCTGTCAGGCTCAGAATATCCTCTGTAAAAAGCATAGTAAAGCATAATTGTACAACATGTATAGTTAAAGTTGGTATGTGACAGTTGTGATGTTTTACAAGACTTATTCTTAACATTTGATTTAAGGGCGCACACACACCTCTCCAGCAATTATGCAAGCTATTTGCTGGTTTTATTGCTCTATTGATTAATCCGTCAATGTTTCCAATAATTGTTCTGTCTATAAAATGTTCATTTCCATATGCCTAAGATAAGGTCTTTAAACTGTTTTATTTCGATTTCAATAGATAATTTAACTCTTTTTACTTACAGTAGTTTTTTTGATCAACCTAACAAAAAAATAAACCAGTTATTCACCCACCATTAAATCTTTGCAACTAGTTTTAATAAAAAATGACTGTGGGCACCTACTTGCTTTTGATTGAGCAGGTTGATTAGAAAAATATATTCTACATTTTGCACTAGAAACTTTGTGTGTTAGGAAATAAGATCATTTTCTTTATCAGCAGTGTATGGTATTAAACGCATTTTACTGTCCACAGTGTTTCGACAGGGGGACATAGGCACCAGCTGGTATGCTGTCCTATCTGGCTCTCTGGATGTCAAAGTGTCCGAAACGGCAAACCACCAGGTAAGAAGAGATTCAAGAGAGATTAAGTTGGATTGTAGCTTCATTAGATTAGATTAAATTCAACTGTATTGTCATTGCACAGAGTACAAATACTTAAGAAAACGAGATACTGTTATCCTCTAACGCAGGGGTGTCAAACTCGAGAGGTCGCAAAGAATATAAACAGTTTATTATACGCTTACATGCTGCTTAAGCACGTTGCCCATAAACTACATGTCCCAAAATGCATTTTGTTTTGTGACATGCACACTGAAGCGACTTCCTATCAGCAGCAGCACGCTGAGGCGGTGAGTGACCAGTGTGTGAGACAGAGCTGAAGGAACAGAAGTTACAGCGGCACAGAGACTCCGAACACGGAGCAAAGTCTGCTTCACAAACCGAGACAAGCAACTCCAGTCCCAGAACAAACAGACAGAATGACCCGCTCTTTAAGAATCAGTCGGTGTCGCTGCGCCTCAGAGACACACATGGATTTATTATGTTTTAGAAAAACTCGCGTTACGGTTATATCCGGTTTCTGCTTGATTAAAATATATGAGGTCTTTGCTTGCAGAGTATGAACGTCTTTTTGCTATATTCAGACGATAAATACTTATAAATACTTGTGTAAGTTTGTAAAGGAAGGTGGAAAACTTCCGCGATCCCCGTCTCCTCTCACTCTGTTCCTCTTCAACGCCCCCCCTCACTGCTTACTGAAATAGTGAGTGACAGGTGATAGTAACACTACAGGATCTGGGACAGGGGGTTCTCAAAGTCTTGGCTTTCAGACTATTCAAATATTATTGCTGAATTCAAATGAAATATAGCCTACTGAAATAATGCTCAATATAAAAAAAAAACATTATTATTCACAACAAATATATTACACTAAAATGGTATCTCACTCTGTTTGATAAAATATTATGAGGCTAACAACATTTAATAAATTCATGGGATTTATGTAACAGTAAGAGAGTGAAATGTTAGTCTGAGCCCACACACAGTATTTTTGTGTCTACGTGCACAATACACCGATGCACAACCATGTGCTCTCAGACGTAGTTATTGCCAAAACCAATAATACTCCAATGAGGAGGCAATATTGTTATATAACATTTTTTAAATATATATATGTATATTTATATATTGTTAAAGTTACAGCCCTTTGAGGGCAACCATAATGCTGATGTGGCCCGCGATGAAATTGAGTTTGATACCCCTGCTCTAACGAGAAGTGCAAAACAGCAGAAAGTGCAGAGTTGTTCAAGTATAATATAAATATATATGTATATATATATATATATATATATATATATACATGTGACGGATCTAAACAAACTAAATGTATTTACACTGTGAACATTATGAGAAGGTATAAATATTAATAAACAGCAGTATAGAAGTTGATGTAAATATATATTGACGTTTTACAGTAAATAATACTCATAATTATTTGCTTATTTGACTTTGTGCTGCTGTGTGTTTATTCTGTTTCCTGTATATCATTTGAATCACTAATGTATGAAGAATGATGATGAGTTGAATGTTGAATAATAGACACTAGGGGATACATTTGGTAATTTCCTTTCTATTTTTATGAAGATTCCTTATTTTCATGGCTGCCATTTACCTATTTGTATTATTTTTGTCATAACATCTCTGTGAAGATGCAGACTGCTCTACAAGTGCTCGTCGTTTAGACAGCTGACGATCCTGTACGACTCCCCTCAATGTGGACATTGTTTCAGTACATTAGCTCATGTCTCCCTGCTTAAATATGCCACAGCAAAGCTGCCACAGCACACAAAACAAGTCCACTGAGAGCTGTGGCTTCCGCTGCTTCATACCCTTTATGGCAGAGTGTGGAAAATAGGGTTATACTGTACATAGCACGAAGAGTGACGGTGGGGGAAGACAGAAGGAGAGAGAGACAGGATTTGTTCCCTGTTAAAGATGTTGATAAGAAGCTCCTCCATTGTGTGTCCTTTTCATGTGTGTAGCCCTAAAGAGCCACTGGTGGCCTAGTTTCTGTGGCTATATTTGAAATGTCAGTTTGGACAGCTGTAAGGGTTTTAATAGCATGCAGAATATTGTCTAAATCAATGGAGTGTCGGTATGTGGGTTTTCACATTTATCTGTGCTCGCTTGCCTCTAGCCTGTCCAATTATATACAGCGCCAAGAGATGTTTTTCTTACAGAAGACCCTGTTTACCCGTCCCTCATATTTGAATATATTTGTATTATTTACCATATATTAATCTGTCTGCTCTTCATATCTGTCCATTTTTATAAAGCAAACCTTTTGATATATCTTTTTGCTACGGCTGTGTCGTGTTTATTAGGCCTGCAGCGATAAGTCTGAATGGGTGAGATTACTTTGAAATGTAGTCAGTTACTGAATACAAATGGTATTTTTTTTAATTAGTAATGTTAACCATTGGATAACAATAAATACTTTTTTTAAACCTTAAAGCAAACATTGAAAATAAATAATGCACCTTTTTATACTAAGAAAAAGAATGCTTCCTCAAATAATTGTTATTCAAAAAATGGCCATACTGTAAAGATTTGATCAAAAATGTAAGCATGTAATCTCTCTAATTTCACTATAATCAAATTGCACATGTTTCATATGAAATTAGGGCTTATTTTGCTTATGATTTGTAACCTGAATACCTAATCCTGATTTATGAAATATGTTACTACTCACCCCCTTTACTTTGTCCTAACAAGTAAATGAAATTATTTTTGGTTTTTGATTGTTGGTCAGACACCTTGGACACCTTGGACTTTAGAAAATGTGATTAACTGAAAATGGAATGCAGTTTAATCGATTATGAAAATATTCATTAAAGTTGCATTCTGAGTAGTGTCACACTTGTCAAATTCACTTTTAAGCCACAATTAGAACCAGTAAATTACCATTACACCTGTGTGGAAGGACTCGTGTGACACTACTCTTAAATGTGAGCAGAGTATTGTTTCCCACATTTACTCTCTAAGCAAATCTTTTGTATTGGTGCACAGGATGCAGTCACTATCTGTACTCTGGGGATCGGGACGGCGTTCGGGGAGTCCATCCTGGACAACACACCACGCCACGCTACCATCGTCAGCAGGGAGACCAGCGAGCTGCTCCGTATCGAACAGAGGGAATTCAAGAGCCTCTGGGAGGTGAGAGAGAATCTGTGTGTAGCTGTGAGTGTGAGCAGGAACTTAATGATTCAACATGACCTCGATCTTCTTGGTAAAGCTTTCTATCTCAGAATACGTTTCTCTATTGAAACGACAATTTCCAGACAACCTCCCAATGTAATTGTGCCTTTAACCACAAGAGGGCTGTCCTCCATAAGGACACCTGCTGCACCTATCAGACACACACCTCAGGAGCTGGATGTTTATAGTACAGTATTTAAAGTATAAAGCATGATGATCCATATACAGAATGTGTTATACAGTATCTTTATTTCAAGCAGTGTAGGGGGAATCTAAAAATGATATATGTAGGGATCCCTTGGCTACTATTGTCTGACTCTGAACATATTACCAGTGTGTGCTCGAGTTTCCTCCTGGGCTCAAGTGCAGGTGTTTTTAACACATTTTGATTGTGTTACAACCGTTACATAGAGAGGATTGTATTGTCACATCATGTAGACCGGTTGTAATGAAGCTCTTGCTGATTAGGGAACGAAGACAACAATATGGGATGTCTATTCAGGACATGGAAGGCAGGTTAATTAATTAACTGGATATAGATATGGATAGATGCACAGGCACTCAGGTAATACAGTAATACTGAAATGTGTATGTATGGTTCTAAAAGAAAGAAAGAAACATCAGCATTAACTAAAATTATATGTACAATTCTCTACAATCAAAAGTTCAGTTACTTATACACACATAAAATGTTTATAAACTAACTAACAAACAAATACATAAACAGATGGTAAACCTATAACTTAACTGTACAAATGACTAATAGAAAACTACTATTGAAATAACAAAAACACTTACTGTTGGTCAAGGAGAAACACAAACAAACTGAGACTTCACTGTGAATCTGAACAGCCAGCTGCTTTTTTGAGCCAGCAAACACGAATTTGAGGACGTTGTGGTCTAGCTACAGATTTCATTGTCTCTGCTCATGTATAGTCCCATTAGGTGAGCCTTTTGTACACAGGTATTCTGACCGGTCACTGCAGGAAGAGCACAGGTAACACTAATGACTGCTGTCCTTTGATTAACATTATATTACTTACACCTGGGCTTTTTCCTGCTTTGCCAAGTTAAAGTGACCTAATGAGATAAAACACATCACACCTGTGATGGAAACTTCTGAAGCAATGGAGACAGGACTCAGAGAGACACGGGGAGAGCAGGAACTTTGATGGCAAACACTGACGGTTTATTTGGAGCTTCGGCCGGAGAATTCACAAGACATGTCGTATGCCACGAGTTGACACAGCGGATGCCAAACCAGTTCTGAAGATCTCTACCCCAGACCCATGTATTTAGCTAGTTCTGAGAGAATAATTGTGCACAACAAGATAAAGCACTATGACACCTCTATCAGCTGACGCAAACAGGCAGGAACAGGGAGACAAAACACTGAGAGCACAGCAGCCCAAGGTTGCAGGTGCCTGTTCTCAATGAGGGTAGTACAAACTGATAAACTGGGTCAAAGTTATGGGCCCAGGAAAATATTTCCCCAACAACACCTAAAGAGGGGGGAGAAGCCAGTTAAACTCTAGCATGAATGATTTAGATCACTCCTGAATATAAATACTCTGCAAATATATCGGATATAATATAGCGGAGACTGTATCATATTGGAACGATCAACTTTGGACTTAACGCTGGAATCTTTTATTGAGCGTTGGTATTGAAGTGGATGTCTCTCAGTGGGCCTCCTTGTCGAGGTCAGCCCCTCCATTCACCGGGTCTCTCTCAGACAGGAAGTGCTGGCAGAGCAGTGGATTTGTTTATTGTTGTTTTTATGTGTCTGCTATGTGGTTTGATCATGCTGTCAAGTCCAAAACATCCAGTTTTCCTTGAGAAAAAACAGCAGTTATATTAGATATGAATAAAAGAAATGTACTAGATGTGTGGTTTGTTTTTGCTTTTGACCAACCACTTTGTAAAATATTTCTCTAAAAAAGATATGCTGCTTTTTTGGTTTCAGTACAAAACAGACTAAATTATTCATTGTTGCAATTAAAAATAAATAATGACCTCCTCTCCAGTTTGGAGAGGAGATGAATATAAACTAGATGAATATAAATTGGGTTTAATGGAACGTGATATCTGAACTTTAGGACACAGGAAGATACGAAAGCGAGATTAGACAATCATTGGTTATTAAAGCGTGTGTGCCCTGTTATTATTGGGCTCGGATTGAGTTTGTTTGTCAGCTAAGTGCACTCAGCCCCCTATCTGCTGTCTATTCTTGGATTGTAAAACATAGCCTGAGGTTTTAAATCTCATTCAGCTCATAATAAAAGGGTGTGTGTGTGTGTGTGTGTGTGTGTGTGTGTGTGTGTGTGTGTGTGTGTGTGTGTGTGTGTGTGTGTGTGTGTGTGTGTGTGTGTGTGTGTGTGTGTGTGTGTGTGTGTGTGTGTGTGTGTGTGTGTGTGTGTGTGTGTGTGTGTGTGTGTGTGTGTGTGTGTGTGTGTGTGTGTGTGTGTGTGTGTGTGTGTGTGTGTGTGTCTGCTAATTTGTGTGACGAGGACTATAGAGCCAAAGGATAAATTCAGTCATGTGTTTGATGAAAGGATAAAAGTAAAAAAAAGCGCTGCTCCATAATTCAAACACCAAGTGGAGAATAAAAGGATGAATAAACAACAAGGTATAAATGTTAAACAGCGTTTCTGACTGATATGTAAACCTGTAAACACACAATATATCAGACAGCTGATTGGTTGGCCTGTACTGTGGCAGGCTTGTATTGTAAGTCTTTCTCACTTTATTTCCCTTTCACCTGCTCTACTTTTCTCCTGCCCACTTCCTCTCTATTGGCCATGTTCTGTCTTTTGCCAGTCTCCTTCCTCTCCTCCCTCTCTCTCCTCACCCTCTTTGTCTTTTCTGTCTCCTTTTCTCTGTCTCCCTCCTCCCTCTTTCTCCTCGATCATAGCTCGATCATACAAGGATTCGGATCACCGTGGTAACCTGTGAGAGGAAAGTGGTTTGGTTTTTGGCCGGATCGCGGCGAGAGAGGGAAAGTGAGAGACGGAGAGATACACTGGGGCGACTGTGTGCGAGGGCGAGAGAGAGGGAGAGGGAGCAGCTTGTTTTGTGCAGGATACTATCCGGTGGCTTGTGTGTGAGTTGTAAAGGAGCATAGGGCAGCTCTCTGGGGTTTTAATTCCCTCGGCATTAGGCTGAAGTGTGTTCCTTCAGGTGAGTCGTACTCCTCCATGTGGGAAAATTAGATTAACGTAATGTTTTCGTTCTTTATTTGTGTTGTCTTTTACCTCATTAAGTTGTTTAGCCATGTTGATCCTGGTTAAGTGTGTGTGCAAGAAAAACATTATCTTGGAAGTCCTTGTTTTATTTAGGTCAAACAGATCCCTTTTCTTTCTCTCTCTCTGTAAGTGTATGAGTTTGTGTGTGTGTGTGTTTTCAAAGGCATTATTTATCAATGACCTTGCAGAAGTAGAGCTATGGCACACTCAAAGTAACCTGCTGTGTTTATTTCTTGGAGAGTCACGGCTTTACAAATGCAAATACAGTTTATTGTTTCAAATGCTGTAGGAGCATCATCTCTACACACATTTAGAAGCACCCGATTATCTCATTAACCCTGTTTTTCAATGCTGCTGTGATGTGTGTCTGTGTGTGTGTGTGTGTGTGTGTGTGTGTTGTATAATGTTAGTTGTTCTGCATGTAAATGATCTTGATTGTACAAAGGGCTTTGTTTTGAGGGCACTTGCAGCGTGTGTTTGAAACAAACGCTTTGTGTGTGTTGGAGAAAGACGGAAATAAACGTAATGGGTTTTGACGTTGAATAACGGATGATTTCTTACAAATTAAGTAATAATAGGAGGTACATTGATAAGACAGACACACTGATGCAAGTGTACCTTTGTTTTGTAGAAGTATCGTCAGAGCCTGGCTGGACTGTTGGCCCCTCCCTATGGAGCTATGGAGAGTGGATCCAACAATGACAGTGAGTACACACTGTAAATATAAGCACTGTAAATATTTCTTTATTGTTTAATTACTAGTGTGTTTACTTATACATAAACAATGGATATAGTAGCTTAGCATATTGAAAGGTCATTTAATAAATGATAAATGAGAGTAATGTAACATAAGTATTTTTTATTGAAAAGGAAAGAAAGGCATTTCATTTTTGCAAAGAAAATAACATAGACTAGAAAATGTTGAATATATTTTTATTTTACTCCTACTTCCTTTTCAACACATTATACTTTAGTATAGTGTTAGTCAGGATCTACAGTATTAAATTAATCCCAGCATTTTTGTTGTGATTTCGGATTTCGGGTTTTATGTCGGGATTGGATTTGGGCTTTAAAGGTTAACTTCATTGTGAACTCACTTTTGTCCAATTTTCATGAATCCAAAATCCTAAGAAGGCCTTGAGGGATTTTCCTAAAATTTAGAACAAACATTAATTTGACCGGAGGATTAACTGATTAGATATTGGGGATCAAAGGTCACAAAACACATTGCTTGCCATTATTAATACACTAATTAGGACTATTTAACACAAATATCTATTAAGTAAAATTATGAGGCGATGAGATTTTTAAGCGGACATGAATGTGAGCTGCAACTTGATAGGTTGGAAGACGCAAGCAGCCCTATAGAAGTTGTATTCTAGTTCAGTACTTTCTATCTCAGCTACATAAGGAATCTTTTATAGTCATAGTCTTTGGAGGGAAAAGTATTTGTAAGAAATCTTCAATTTAACTTCAACATTTGTTTCCTCCTCAGGACTCACAGACAGAGACAACATGAACTCAGACTCTGCAAACAAAACCCACAACAAGGTAATCACTCTCCACAGCTCACTGCCCCAAACCTGAAGGTCTGACGGCGCTTTGTCTAGGAAGTAAAAAAAAGTTCTGCATGGCAACTTGATCCTTTTAATAAACTCTGCCAGCATGTTTTGGAGAGCTATGCCCTTCCTCCCGGCACACAAAGCATGAATGAACCAAAGTCACAACAACCAATATACTGTGGGCCAGGCCGCCTCACTGTGTCCTGAGTTCCTCTGCGCCTCACTGCTTGTGTCAGAATATCTATAGAGACAGGGCATTGAGGTTTGAGGAACATTTACATTTTAGTCTTGAAGGACTAAAATGATAGAGCTGGTGGAAGATGAGTAATATTGGGATGTTTGCCAAAATGCTAAATCTGAATAAGGTTTTAAAAACACGATCCAGGAAGTCTTGCTGGATTTTAGGTGGTGGAGGCAAAGATTTATGCTTTGAATTATGCATGGAGAATCAAATAAAATCAACCAGTGTCATAAAATTGTTCACTGCTGCATACTTTCATGTTCGTGAAAGAATCAGAATGAATTTTGGAGGTGTATGCTTTCGGATAAGGGACAATGATGAATCACAGCTGTGTTCCTCTGTAGTTATGCTAATGCAAGCTAATGCATGCACGTAGAAGAAAGATCCCATCTGCCAATTAGCAAGCCTTTCATTTGTTGTTTTCAACAGCAGCTGTGTGTGTGTCCACATCTGCTTTAACGCTCTCTTTCTAAGGTGCAGGTGTGATCTGTAGAGGATGATGTGGGTTTTTTGGTACAGTTTTATTTTTATTTGGCTGTTTAGTGCTATCACAAGCGCAAGTATTGACTCATGGATTAAAGTTAACAAACCAAATGGTGTGTGTGTGTGTGTGTGTGTGTGTGTGTGTGTGTGTGTGTGTGTGTGTGTGTGTGTGTGTGTGTGTGTGTGTGTGTGTGTGTGTGTGTGTGTGTGTGTGTGTGTGTGTGTGTGTGTGTGTGTGTGTGTGTGTGTGTGTGTGTGTGTGTGTGTGTGTGTGTGTGTGTGTGTGTGTGTGTGTGTGTGTGTGTGTGTGTGTGTGTGTGTGTGTGTGTGTGTGTGTGTGTGTGTGTGTGTGTGTGTGTGTGTGTGTGTGTGTGTGTGTGTGTGTGTGTGGTAGATCCCTTCAGAGAAGCTGCAGAGAGCGGGGAAAGTTCTCCGCAACGCCATCCTGTCCAGAGCCCCACACATGATTCGAGACAGGAAGTACCACCTCAAGACATACAGGTGAGAGGACATTTGTTTACAATTCCCATATACATTTATAGTTTTTCATCAACAATTTTTTGTCCTAGCTCTTTCTGTCCCTTTAACTTATTTATTAAAAAATTGTATATCATTTTTCTGTATTTTTTCCAATTTAAACTTTGTACTATGATGTAATGTTTTTTCACAGTAAAAATAAAGCGGGGGGTTACGTATTGTAACCCTAGTTATATAAGCACAGGCGGAGTCCTCTACTGGACTCTATGGGTACTACTCTCTATCATGCTGTGCGTGCTTTCACCTACTGAGAGCACAACAGACATACAATACACCTCCTACATGGAGTGAGATTGATACACAGTTGAATACTGTGGAACAAGGTATCAACAAAGAGACAGTTTACTCTCGTTCCGAGAAACGAAGAGAGTATTTCATCTTCTCCAGTATCATAAAATGAAGGGTATCCTTTATCCATTGAGAATGAGAGGGGGGGCAAGGGCCTCTCCACCGCAGCAGATGTGAGAAAGGCAACAAGCTCAGCAAAATAGGACGGCAGTGAGAGGCCAGTGGGTAGGACACCAAACAGGGCGAGTAATGGTGAGGGTCGGATATTGGCAGATGTAACCTACCTACTGAGTTACGTAAACGTAGCCGGCCAATCGGGGCGAGCCTACCTGAATGCGCGCGCAGGCCCACAGTATATAAGGCGGCTACGCCCTCCGCCCGCCATCCTACACCCTCTTCAGCGAGTGGCCTAGGAAAGACAGGGCCCCCAGGTAGAGGGCTCCGCCTGTGCTTATATAACTAGGGTTACAATACGTAACCCCCCGTTATATTTCACACAGGCTCCCGATGTATAAACGCCCTGTTGTCCAACAACATCGACCCACCACACCGCCCCTGACCGGCTTTTGGTTAACATCCACTGCATCCCCACTTCCTCCCATCCGGTTGTAACCGTGGAGAAGTCGGGGCCGCAGCTTGGATAAGGCACACTCACACACGCTTACCTCGTGTAGAGTGTGCATGGAAAAAATAGTGCGGAGACTCCGTCTGGAGCCTACCGCGCACCATGTTCCCCAGATCACTCAGGAGCATGGGAAAACATAAGTGCACCACGTCCCCCACACTCAAACACGCTCCGTGTAGAGTGGGCATGGACAATAGTGAGGAAGGCTCTCCCTGCCCCTCCATAGGCATGTATAATGCACTCCCATAGCCATCCTGTTAGGCGCTTCTTGGAGAGAGCTTTTCCGGCTACACCAACCCCAAAGCACACAAACACCTGTTCAGTGCGTCTAATGGCAGCCGTGCGCTCTACATAACATGCTAGCGCACGCACTGGGCAGAGGAGGTGCAATTTAGCCTCCCTGGCCCCAATATGGGGTGGAAGATTAAAGCCACCTAACTGAATAGCCCTTGACCTGAACGAACTCCTTAAGCTCTTAGGAGCAAAGGAGGGGTTCGGTCTGAGTGTCGCCCCGCTACGGTCACCCCGGATCAAAAGACAGCTTGGGAGCACCGACAGAGTGGTCAGCTCGGACACTCTTTTGGCCAAAGTCAAGGCAAGTAGCAATGCTGTCTTCCATGACAGTGCTTTCAGGGAGGAGGCTCAAATGGTTCTGCGACCAGAGCCTCGAGCACCAACGGCAGGTCCCACTGTGGGGCGGAGGCGTGCACTACTGGGCACTGCCTCCTGACCCCCTGCAAACACGTGCCATAAGCTGCTGACTAAAGGCTGACCTCCCTCCAAATCCCTCATGGCAGGACGAAATGGCTACTGCATACACCTTAATTGTGGAATGAGCCAGCCCCCTGTCCACCAGTATCTGTAAGTAGGCAAGAATAGAGCCCGACGTGCATGACAGAGGCTCTAGACTCCTTCCTTCACACCATCGCTGGAATCCCGCCCACTTTGGCCTGTAACAGGCTGTGGTGGATTCTGCTCTTACTGCCTGGATATTCTGAATAACGTTGTCAGACAGTCCCTCCTGTCTCAGCCTTTCGCTCTCAGGAGCCAAGCCTGGAGAGGTTGGCCCAGAGTGGGTAACGCCCCTATTGCACCTGCTTCCTGAGACAGCGCTCCCCAGAACTGAGGAATCGCCCAGGGCTGGCCCACCATCTTCTGTGTTACCTCCGCGTACCACGGCGCCAGGCGGCGACCTGGCGCCACTAGGATGACTGACAGACGTTCCCGCCTCACCCTCTCCAGGAGGGAGGGATAAGGTGCAGCAGTGGAAAGGCGTAAAGCAGCTTTCTTGGCCCTGCTCGTGTGCAAATGCGTCCACCCCCAAGGGCGGATTGTCCCACCGGGCCAGGGAGAACCACAGGCCACAGTGGCTGTTGCGCCTATGGGCGAACAGGTCCATCTCTGCCCTTCCGAACCAGACCTGCTTCAACACCTCCGGGTGAAGCCTCCATTGTCTGGCAGGGGTCCGCCTCTTGAAATGAGGTCGGCCCCCCTGTTCTCCCGTCACGGGATGTGCAGGGCCCTTAGAGACAACACAATCTGTGAAGCCCACAACCACAGGTTCTCTGCTGCGGTCAACAAGGCGATGGAGCGGACTCCGCCCTGCCTGTTGATGTTTGCCACTGTGGTGCGGCTGTCGCTCCTCACGAGCACATGTTTGCCCTGTATTAAGGGTTTGAAGTGCTGTAGGACCAACATCACTGCTTGCAGCTCCAGGAGGTTGCTGTGCCGTCCCTGTCAGAGGCCAGCAACCACCTATAGCTCTCTCTTGGCATGTCCCCCCCCATCCTGTCACTGAAGCGTCTGTGAAGACTGTGATATAGGAGGTCACTCGCCCCAGTGGAGCTCCCCTCCACAGATTCTCTGGGGACCCCCAGAATTGGAGGTTGCTCTCTACTGAGGGGGGGATGGTCACCAGACATCATTTGTGCCTCTTGGGATCTAAACAAAGGCCGATAAAGCACCTCTGCATGCGACATGCATGCAGCAGTCCGATTGGCACTACGGAGTGAGCAGCCGTCATGAGACCCAAAGTCTGCATGATGATCAAAGCTGTCACCGTCGCCCCCTGACGCAGCCTGCAGACTGCCTGCAGCAGGGATGCCTGTCTGCTTTCTGTCAGGGTGGCACATAGTCTGCCTGCATCGAGCATCACCCCCAGATATTCTACCTGCTGGTAAGGTATGGGGGAGCTCTTCTTCCAATTGACCACAAAACCCAACTTGGTTAGGTGTAGGATTAATTGGGCTGTGTGAAACATTGCCCATTCCCTGGACCTGGCCATGACTATGAGGTCGTCCAGATAAAAGAACACCCTCATGCCATGGTCCCGCAGCGGTTGCAGCGCCGTGGCTGAACGTGCGTGCGGGGCAGAGCTCTTTTTAGCTCTCTGCCCAGCCTGCTGTCTGCTGGGAGCAGCCATGGTCATCACCTAGGGCGGTGGACCTTCATGGACCGGACCCGGAAGTGCCCGACAACGGCAAACGGAGCCATCCAACCCGCTGAAATGGCGAACGTGAATGGCACCGCCTCGGCCATATCCTGGTCCCCCAAACACTCGAAGCAGAGGTGGTGGAGATCGGCGCCCGCTATTTAAGCCAGGGCACGAAGGACAGGCCCGGGTCTCTCCATGGAGGTGTGATAACTCTTTCTTCTTCTTTCAAATGTTTCACTTTCTCTGCAGTTGTTACTCGCTCGCTGAAGAGAAAAAGTATGGTGGGCAGAGGGTGTAGCTTTATATACTGAGGGCCTGCGCACGCATTCAGGTAGGCTCGCCCCGATTGGCCGGCTACGTTTACGTAACTCAGTAGGTGAAAGCACGCACAGCATGATAGAGAGTAGTACCCATAGAGTCCAGTAGAGGGCGGAGCCTGTATGAAATATAACATTTAAATAAATAAATAAATACGTAAACCACGTATAGGACCTTGTACACTACTTACACCATTTCTAATTTTCATATCATTAATAACACAGTGTGTCAGTTGCTCTTATATTCATGTTATCGTTCTAATTATTATCTTAATTTGTACAGCTTATGCTGCTTTTCTTTGCATTTAAGTTACGCTAGCAGCATAATGTGTACAGATTACACTTAGATTTTTTACATATTTTAAATGTTTTCCAATAGTGTGTCATTGAAACACTCTATATGCTTCTGCAAATTGACCCCAGAGGAAAACTAAAGAGTTTGAAATGTAATTAAACTTGAATTTATTTGAATGACAAATGTCTGTTTAGCTTTGGGAGATGTTGTGGTTTGTCTGTGTTGCAGACAGTGTTGCGTGGGCACAGAGCTGGTGGACTGGTTGGTGCTGCAGAGCGCCTGTGTTCTCACCCGCTCTCATGCTGTTGGGATGTGGCAGGCGCTACTGGAAGAAGGAGTGCTCAACCACGGTAACTAACACTATTTCCTCATAGTGCTGTTTAGTTTCACTACACTGCATAGCTGTCATAACGTCCAATAGTCAGTTCCCAATCCTCTATTTCAAAGCAGCCATTAATGTGTCTCTCTTTTACTCTGAATTGGAGCAGTGGTAATACTAAAAATGAACATCTATCGCAGTGAAAGTATCAACATGAAAACCAGTCTAGTAATTAATTAGACGTTTTGAAGCAGGAACATAAAATATAGTCAATCTAAGATTCATACACTTCAAAGAAGATGCCTGAAATGATGTCCTGATGAAAGAAAAATATGAAATCACTGAAAGCAAGAAAATTGTGATCCAGTTTCTATCTAATATCCTATAAGGTGATATTGCTGTGAGAGTATTGTCCCAGATGTTACTGTGACAGTAGTGTTACATACATTAATTTGCTGACACACAATAAACCTTCTGTAAGAGTGCTTGGAAAAATACAATTTCACCTGTGGGAACACATATAAAAACATCCTATTAAGAACATGGTCCTGTGGCTCAATTCAGCCTCTTGTGGTTGAAATGAGAATTGTGGGAGAAACTTCTGAAGCAATTGGAGTCAGGACTCTGAGAGAGAGAGAGACACGAGGAGAGCTGGAGCTTTGATGGCAAACACTGACGGTTTATTTGGAGTTACAGCCGGAGAATTCACAAGACATGTCACGGGCCACGGTTTGACCACACGGTTGAGATGCCACAATCAATTCTGAAGAACTCTACCCTAGACCCATGTATTTAGCTAGTTCAGAGAGAATAATCAACATTGTGCACAACAAGATAGAATCATATCACCTCTATCAGCTGACGCCAACAGGCAGGAACAGGGAGACAAAACACTGAGCTCAGTCAGGACAGTATGAACTGATAGACTGGGTCAAAGTTATGGGCCTTGGAAAATATTTTCCCAACAAGAATTAAGCGTTTTTTCCCCCCCTACCTGTTTCAAATCTATCACCATTTTGTTCACTTACTTCTATATCTGAGGTTACTAAAATCACTTTGCATGCACCGACTGCTTGTTCATACGTGTACAATGTGTCTGTCTGCTCTTCAGTGGACCAGGAGCTGGGTTTCCAGGACAAATACCTGTTTTACCGATTTCTTGACGATGAGGAGGAGGACACTCCATTGCCCAGCGAGGAGGAGAAGAGGGAGAGTGAAGAGGAGCTGCCGGAGACCATCCTCTTCCTCGCTCAGATTGGCCCTGACGCACTGCTGCGCATGATCCTCCGGAAATCGTCAGTAACAGTTCATTGTAGTGCTTGAACTTACATTAAACTGAAAATCACAATTTCCTGGGTATTACATTCAGTAAAAACAAAACATGTTAAACCAAATGTAATCCCGAACAAACCTGTATAATAATAATAATAATACTATAATGTATAATATTATTGTTAAAGCCAGTATTTTGTTTTTATAAGAAAGACCACCTAATCGTGACGTCTGTAGTCAACTAGACTAGAGCATAAAAGACTACAACTCCCACGGCACCTCCTCTAAAGTGACAGTGATGGGCAACCTGCTAGAATGACGCTGTCGAGGCACAGTTTTTAACCGTTCAATTATCCTTTATGTTATCAAGTTATATAAGCCTTATCAAGAAAGAAAGAATACCTACTGTAAGTTGTTTGTTATTTTATTTGAGTTTTGCCAATTTGTTTTGAATATTGTAAAGGCCTCTTTTCTTTGTTGCATGTGTAAAAGTTTGTTATTTTATTTTGAGCAAACACATGGCCTAATATCATCCAAACCATCGGAGGCCAAGCAACTCTTCAACTGTAAGTAATATACATGTAAAGGAAAGAAAACGAGTTAAGAAATTTCTGTTTAAGGCGTCTAGTGGCTTGATAGAAGGAAGGAAGCCACGACAATTATGAACAAATCATCCGTGGGGACTTCTTCCCAAAGACTTGATTTTAGCATTAGGATGTCATTATACATTTTTTTAATTCAGTTTAATAGAAGGTGAAGCATGCATGAAATGTCCATGGTGAGTTGATGTTGACGAACCCCTGCATGTGTCCACAGGCCCGGTCAGAGGACAGGGGACGACCTCGAGATCATCTACGATGAGCTGCTCCACATCAAGGCCTTAGCTCACCTCTCCAACACTGTGAGTCACACGCTGCACTTTTCTTAAAGGGACAGTAACGGTTTGCAGGAAGGCTGTTCATTCATCAGAACCACCTGCTACAGTCTTTTGTATTTAAGACCAGAGGGAGACATTGTAGTCACTAGCGTTAGCGTTTATCTCACCAGTGTAATGGGACTGGTACGTTTTAACAACAATCTGCAATGTGTTGGCAGTAGAGATGTTAAGATTCACCGATTCGCATCGGTGCACCGGCATAAACGTTCAAGATGCGAGTGCACCGATTGAAAGAGTGCACATCGGCTACAGTTTGGGTTGAACTCGCGATGCATCGATTGCGTAGCGTCTTTGCATCGGTAAAAAAACGATTCATTCATATAAAATCCCCTTATCTTGTCAACGTTCAGCAGAGACGATCTTTGATATTTGCTTCGCCACTACGGAGAACGAGAGTCTCAGTTATCAACACACACGGAAGTTGAGGAGAAAGAGAAACACAGCGCACCGAAAAATACCTACAAATCAAACGTTTGGCAACACTTCGGATTGTTCAAGAAAGACGGTGTAATAATCATTTATGCTATATAGTTGACCGCAGGTCATGGAGAGTAATAAGGTATCCGTAGACCTTTGTATGAGGTATCTTTATTACTTAACAGGTCTACAGCCATGATACATAGATCCGTCCTAGATGCGGACTTGCATACACACAGTATCACTCCGCAGCCGCACCCCATCAGTAACGTCCTGATGGTATATGTGCGCGGCACTATTACTACAGACGGTCAACTTGAAAAATCACTCGCAAATTGTTAACGATGCCGAGCCGCTTTAAAGTACACAAGTAGTACGAGGAACTTAGCGACGCACATAAAGAGGCGACATGGGGTCTGCGGCTGAAAAGAGAAACCTGAAAGTGAGACATATGAGTTAAATCACTCAGTGAGGTGTTCTGTCAGAGAGGTGTTTAGTTTACAGCAGCCTGTGACTGCCAATAATAATGTAAATGTCTTCCTTACTGTAAGCAGTTATGAAATACCTGTTTGTGAAAGGTTATTTGTTTTCTTTATTGTTCATATAGAAACCACTGCTTTCTGCTCACTGGTGAGTTAGCCTCTGAGTGTTAAGCACATCAGGCTGGCAGCTGTATGGGCATTGCTCTATGGTAGCTGTTATTTGCACATTGTTAATCATGAGGAATGCATCTTTACATTGTTTAACTGTGAGGTGTTATACAATTGTACTCTGGAGAGCTTTTAAAGGTACAAAAATAAACGGCATGATGGGATGTGCAGTACCAAATATGTAAAGCACTTTTTTGTTAATGTATGATTTGCTGCATATAAGGAATAAAACAAATATCCTCTGTCGTACCATATTGAAGTATCATTATTTTTGCATCGTGTTGAATCGCATCGTATCGCCCCGAATCGCATAATGTTGAATCAAATCGTATCGAACTGTATCGCAACAGGGGTGAATCGTATCGTATCGCATCGCCTGGTGTTTCAAAGGTATCGTTAATGTATCGTATCGTGGCAACGTATCGAGATGCGCATCGCATCGGCCTCAGTGATGGAGATGCACATCCCTAGTTGGCAGGCTTTCATCTTGTGGAGGAGTCTTTTGAGTCTTTGGTTAGCTGCTGTTTTCATGATCCTATAATCAGTATTATGTTTATTATGTGAAATCCCATTAAATGCAGTTTCATTCAGGAGATTGAAGTGATTCATAAAGAATGTGTTTATGACGTTGTTATTCCTTATCTTTTGAACATGGTGCTTATGAATATGAATTTCAGATGACTCAAAGTGTCCTAAAGCAAAACTCTCCATACACATGATGGAAGGTTGCTAAAAATAATCCTTAAAAACCCCGATCTGTGCATATTACTGTTCTCTCACATATGTTTGCAGTGCAGCTAAATCCCTTATGACTTCTTGTTTGTAGGTGAAGAGGGAACTGGCGAGCGTTGTGATCTTCGAGTCACATGCAAAAGCTGGAACCGTGTGTGAGTTTTTCATTTTGTCTTGAATTGCATTTTTGTTTGCATAAATGATCGTAAAGCTGTTTTTTTTTTAAAGTCTGGCACCATGGCAGTCATCTCAGACAAAACTGAGACACCTAAGTCAGTTACTGTGATTCTTAACCTACATTTGTTTACATTGTGTTAACTTGGCCCCATTTAAAGCTGCAGAGTTATCAGTTAGCTATTTGTGTTTGAAATGTACTTATTCATGCAAAAACAATTACTGGATTACTTTTATCCTGAAGTATTAAAGATGTGATGATTCTGAAGAAAGATTGAGAGAAGGAATTTCTTTATTTAATGATTTCTCAGCAGATGTATTTTTGATGAACAGCCAGGACAATCACACTGAATCTATGCATGTGTGTATTATGTCTTTGTTCAGTTTGGACCTTTTTTACTTGTAGACAGAGTATGAATTTTACACAAATTGCAGCTCACGTCTCTCCTTCGATTCACACTTTGAAGACCTCTGATGTACAGGATATATCCTTTTGTCATGTTAGTGGGGTTGATATATGTTTGTCATCTTTATCTTCCAGTATTTAACCAAGGAGAGGAGGGCACATCATGGTACATCATTCAGAAGGGCTCTGTCAACGTGGTAATCTACGGCAAGGTGTGTCCTTGAATGCATCCACTTACATGTTAGAGTTGTGTGCTTCATTTGATAATATTTTAACAGCTTGTTATGGATTGAAAACATGTCTGTGTGGAGCGGACCAGCAGTGTGTGCCCTGCGGGGCTGGGGAACACCAACAGAGGAGTTTGGCAAACTCTGCACAGCTAACCATGACTCATCAGTAGGATTAAATGGCTTAAGGGATTGCACGCATACACTATTTCACACCACACACTGATTTACAACCACTGCACAGGCAGGGATGTGCTGCACATGCTCATGTCCGTGCATACACATTTGTCACACATGCACAGACACAGACAAGTGCACATGAATCATCTCAGTCCTGAGTGCTCCTGCTGCTTCCTTATTTATCTTCAGGGTATTAGATGACAGGGAAACTACAATGTGTCTGAACTTGTTTGTGTTTATTTACGTGTGCATTCATGTGTATGTGTTTCTCAGGGTGTGGTGTGTACGCTTCACGAGGGTGATGACTTTGGGAAGTTGGCCCTGGTTACGGATTCACCTCGTGCCGCCTCCATCGTCCTGAGAGAAGACAACTGTCACTTCCTTCGTGTCGACAAGGAAGACTTCAACAGGATACTCAGGGTAGGCAGAAGAGATGGACATTTATCCTGATGGGATACAAATGTAGTACACATGCAACCAACTACTAACTTTGGTACAATAAAAAGTCACTGCCGACGTTCCTCCTCAACCTATATTCAACAAAATTAAGTAAGATCCATTAAATGAAACACTATCTGAATGCATGACTTTGAGCCTCAACCTTCACTAATGGTTGATGCTTCCTGACTGTGGCGTCTGTCGCCCTCTTCTGGTAGAGGAGCTGCAGTACATTCACAATAAACACATTTGTCTTTGTGGAGAAATATTACTGCTTTTATCCGTGCATCTTATCGTGTTTTCAGGATGTGGAAGCCAACACGGTGCGTTTGAAAGAGCATGAACAAGCTGTGCTGGTGTTAGAAAAGAGTCCTCGCACCTCCACCCTGGGAAGCATCAAGTATGTGTGTCAGTGCAAGGAGTGTTGTATGCTTACTTAAAAGTGTACAGTAGAAGGAATCCCTTCTGACATCACCCTTAACTCACCTTTTGCAGGTACACTGTGATATCGGGAACACCAGAGAAGATTTTGGAGCACTTCCTGGAGTCCATGAGGATGGACGTACATCAAAGTGAACCAGGTAGCCAATGCAAAACGAATGAATATGCTTTATAAAAGTGACTTTGATAAGTCAATCTTTACAGAGATTGCCCAGACATTCTATCAAATTTATCGCAATGAAAGAGTGAAGGATTGAAAGAAGGAAAAGCAAGCTAAATGGATACATTATAAATGTCATGTTCAATTCCTTTTGATTATTTCCTTCCTTTTCTGTCTGACTCTCTTCCCATTTGCCATCTTTTTTTATTTTCATCTATTAGACCCGGCGGTGGATGATTTTGTCCTGATGCACAGTGTCTTCATGCCCAACAGCCAGCTGTGCCCTCTACTCATGGCACAATATCCTTTCCGCTTTTACTCATACTGATTGTGATACCCTGTAGGTTCACTCACACATTTAGAACTGTTGACAACTCCTCTCAGAAATGGAAGGACATGTTTATTGTTTACTGCATACTATGATAGGGTTACTCACAGCTTCTTGGATTGTGTAATTTAACTGTTCTTTTTATAGAAGCACTGCAGCAGCAGTTGACCATACAATAATGAACTGTTCACAGAGAGAGCACCTCTTTTCACACCATGTCTGTTAAGTGCCTATCAATCGCCAGATGAGGTAACACAATGGTGATTGAGCCTTGGACCCACTCAAAAAAAAAGACCTTGCATTCACAGTTTTACAAACCGGGTGTCTGTTGCAAACAATTCTGGGTAAAATCTTGACCTGCATGTGTTTTTATTTCTGGTTTCTGTTAGAATTGCATGTGAACAGTTAATATGGAGGACAAAAGAAAAGTGGGAGGACTACATATGACTTCCAGAGTCAACGAAACGGAGATCTCAGAGACTCTAACTTTCAATAAAGACATCTAATACTGTGGTTGTACAGGATTTGACAGAAAGTGGATATCCCTGTCTCTCTTTTTGCTACGTCTTTGTATTTATCTTTAACCCTGTGTGCACCTACCATGCGGCGTCCCCCCCCGGCTCTGAGCAGGAGAGGTTGGAGTATGCCCTGAACAGTAAGAGGAAGGCCCTCATTCTGGCCCTGCGCTGGGCTAACTCGCACACCTACCTGCTACAGGAGGAGCCTGCGGCAATCACTTTTCTAGAGGTAACCAAAAGCAAGCTTTTAAATGCAGGAAACGACATACCTTATTATATCACATGCATGTTCTCAATACCGTTCTTCTTCTCTGTCCCTGTAGGAGTTGTATGGGAGTGTTTCAAACGATTCTCGGATATTGAGAGGTTTGAAAGACTTCATTCCTGACCTGGAGAAAATCGTCAAATTACAGTACGTTTTCCCACTTTAAACTGTCACTGTTACGTTGTATGTATAAGCTATATTATTGTATCTTATGTGTGTTTCTTATTGTAGTTCGGAAGAAGCAAAATCCCTAAAGAAGGTATACCAGACTACATTTGTTTTAATAACATTTCCATTGTACTTGTTTCGCAATGTGAAGGCTTGAATGCACACTGTCTGATATATTTCAACAGAAAACCTTAATACGACAGTTCAGCAACGGAGAGGAAAGGCTGCAGAAGAAACAGCCTATTAGGAATCACGATGACAGTAAGTTGGTGTGTGTGTCTGTGTGAACATATATATAATAATATTTTACTCTGAAAGATCATTTGACAACGGTTTGCTGGTCTACCGTGTCTGTATTTTAGTGTGGATATCCATCTCCAAACCAGGCAAATTTCCTATTTTGATAATAGTGTTTACTCGTAGGACTTTCAGTGTCCTTTTGTTTGCATCTCGATCTTGTAAACTTTATTGTAACAAATCGGAATCGCTCACAAACCATAGTATTGTATTTCTAATGTTATTTTTGTGTGTGTGTGTGTAGTCCTATTGAAGGTGTACTGCAGTGATCACACATACACCACTATCCGGGTTGCCGTGACAGCGACTGGAAGAGAGGTGGTCAGCGCTGTGGCCGACAAGCTGGGCACCACCGATGAGCTGGTGCTGCTCCACCTGGGCTCTGCAGGTGAGGAAAATACAGACACATCTGGATATGAGGGAGCACTTCACAGCAGCGTTACCTAAAGACAGATTATAAATCAGTTCAGGCACTGATTGCTAATATTTCCTCGAGCAGGATGAAAACGGTTTCACTCTTTTACTATCCCTGTTTTTGTTACAGAAAAACAAATGGTGAAGCCGAATGACGTTTCAGTGTTTTCTACTCTGAGCATCAACGGCAGATTATTTGCTTGCACCCGAGACCAGCTCAACAGTTTGGTAAGAGATTCATATTGTCCCTGTTTACTTAAAATGTGTGCATTTCTTAAAAAAATTGATTCAAAATATAACATTCGTTTAGCCTTTGTTGTGGTTTCATGTGATTGTGACGAAACGGAAAGGATCATCAAAGCAGAGATAGCTAGGCTTTGAGCTAATGTTAGGCTAAATGTTAAACATTGATTTTGTTCAAATGACATTGTTTAAAATTACCCACATGTGTAAAAATGTCTTAAATGTTATACATTAGTTGTTTAATATGTTTGAATCTGTGCTCTGTCTTTTTTGTTCTTCAGTTTAATAGAGTTCATGCTCACAGTAAACAACTGAATAGAAGCAGTATTTACATTAATAAGACAAATAAATAGATATATGCATCAATTATTGTATTTCATAAAAATATACATTTGTCTATATAAATGTACACATCCAAAGACCTTGCATACAATTTATTAATGCAAAAATGTCATAAAACAACAAAATACAACGCAGACCACACTTAAACTGGGAAAAAAACACAAGCAAAAAAAAAAAGAACGTGCTTATGAATGTGTGTATTTTTGTCTGTGTGCCTCAGACTCCTCTTCCAGACCAGGAGGGTCCCACTGCAGGCTCCATGTCAACCTTTGAGCTGATGAGCTCTAAGGACCTGGCTTACCAAATGACCATGTTTGACTGGGAGCTCTTCAGCTGTGTGCATGAGGTATCACAAACTGTATGCACATACACACACCTAAAAACAATCCAAGGCCAGTAGAAGAACACAAGCATGTAGTGTGTTGCCTCATTTACACTTTGAAGTATATAAAGTATAACCTTTAACAGCAATTGGGGTATTTACAGCTCTGGTGATGTATCATTGTTCATGATAAAAGCCCTGCAGGAGAAATGCTTGATGGATACAATGTGGCATTTCCTGCTGACTGGCTTAGCTCCAACCCTGCTCCTCTTTAATGTCCCCCCCCCCCCCCCCCCCCCTCTCCCCAGCATGAGTTGCTCTATCACACGTTCGGCCGGCAGAGCTTCAGAAGAACCACGGCTAACCTGGACCTGTTTCTGCGGAGGTTCAACCAGGTCCAGCTGTGGGTGGTCACTGAGGTTTGCCTCTGCTCACAGCTCAGCAAGAGAGTCCAACTCCTCAAGAAGTTCATCAAGATAGCAGCACAGTGAGTGGGACCTGCTGCGACTGTCACACTTCAGACGCAGGCCGCTTTGCACACATACACTTCATATCTTGCTTTTGTGTGTTTTGTCGACAGCTGTCGGGAGTTTAAGAACCTGAATTCCTTCTTCGCCATCATTATGGGCATGAGCAACCCCGCTGTCAGCAGATTGAGCCAGACGTGGGAGGTAAACTTAATCTAATCTGCCTCGATCTAAAGTACCTTGGATGTACAGTATTACACTTTCACTAAATTGCTACATTCATGTCACTGAGGTCTTTTGTGTTTCCTGGCAGAAACTACCCACCAAGTTCAAGAAGTTCTATGCTGAGTTTGAGAGTATGATGGTGAGTTATATGAAATAGAATTCACTTCAATTGAATTGGGGTGGCAACAGAAAACCTATAGATGTATGTACAGTAGATACATATCCTTAAACACAACTAGCTGTATCACTATAGATAAAAATGTTTTTTTGTTTCACAGGACCCATCAAGAAACCACCGATCCTACCGCCTCACTGTCACCAAACTGGAACCACCAATCATCCCCTTCATGCCGCTCCTCCTCAAAGGTACGGCAGAGCACATTAGTACTCCAGTCATGGAATAAACCTTCAGAGGAACATGGCTCTAATTAACCTTCATTATTTTCTTTAACAGATATGACATTTACACACGAGGGCAACAAGACCTTCATTGACAACATGGTGAATTTTGAGAAAATGGTGAGTTTGTGTGCCCATTTTAAAGGGCAAATGACTTATCTTAAGGGCATGTTTTATTCTCTCGTCTCTCAAGTTGTTGTAATATCTAAAGAGCCTCTTATCTTTTCAGCGTATCATAGCAAACGCAATTCGGCAAGTGAGGCACTGTAGAAGCCAACCATTCAGTAAGTCTGTTTATTGCTTTATTGAATTACATTCCCATGCTGGATTTAAACGTGTCTTACCAATGAAATCCCCTTTTTTCCTGTTTCCTCTTTTACTGCAATAGATCCCGACATATGCCAACCCAACAAAAATCAAGCGGAAGTGCGGGGTTACGTGAGGAAACTCTGCGTTATCGACAACCAGAGGGCGCTGACGCAGCTCTCCTATAGGCTGGAGCCTCGGCGGACATGAGCTCCAGAACTTCCACCGCCATCGCCTTCTCTGTGACGTTAGCATTTTAAAAAACCACACACGCATTACCTGGATAAAGTAACTCAACACGACTGGCAGTTCAGTAGCAAATCACAATGACTTTAGAACAATGATGGATGACGGACTTATTACTGTGCCATTAAAAGCCTCTTCTTTCTGGACAGACAGAAACTGTTCAGCTGCTCTCTCGTCGCCGTGTCTCCGCCCCCGGATTGAGGGTCTTAACCGTACTAGTTGTTATTGTTTGGGACCTGTTAGGTAGAACTGTAATGTATAGAACTTGAATCGATTCCCTGCATGACTGAACTTTGTGTTCTATACAGTGGATTTCTATCGGAGTGTCCTGTAATGTTGTGCTACCCCAGATGAGATCTAGTTTACAATATATTACTGTACCTGCCTGTAAAGCAAACGTTACTCTCCTGATTATCCTACTCATAGACAGAAAACCCCATAAACTGTAGAAACCTAGACTCTTCATTTCCCGTGTTGACTATACAGATACAAGTTAAATACTTATATACTTCATAATCTACATGATTATATCCAAGTCTTTGAGGATCTTTAGGATTCGATGTCCCTTTTATTAGTCAGACGTTCAAAACTACTAAACAGAGTATTAGCTGGATTAAAGCCCTAATTGTATTGCAAGCAGTGTTCAAATTTGTCACTGCGGTATTGTGTTTTATTATTCTATCGGGCTGAATCTCCTGTAGGACATGAATTAATCTAGATGATGAGGCTGCTTGGTATAATGTGTTCTGAGATCACTTGCCTTTCCAAATTGTACTTCTTTGATTTGGAAGCACTGATCCTCGATGCTGGGTCTTAAAGGCGTCTTGTACTTTGAGGGGGAATCTTGTCATCTCAGTCCGTGTAATTTTATTTTTATATATATGTGTGTGTGTAGATTGTGAGTGTGTTCTTGACAAGTGTCATTAATTTTCCTTTGATCTCAGGAGCTTCTGATGTGATGGTGTGTGTTGAGAGGCTGGCTTTCCTTAGAGCAGCCTGTAACTGTGCTTGTATGTGTGGTCTGCCTTGTAAATAAAAAATAGCTAATTTAACAGTGCTTATGCTTTGATGACCTTCTTAAAAATGTGTTGACTAAGGAGGGTGAAGCATATCAAAATGTACATACTCGGATTGGATTCAACTTAAAAGGACGTTTCACACATTTCAAAGTCATTTTGCCAGCTCTAATGAGTGGGAGATAGCAGATGTATCCTGCTGCAAAGGGAGGTAGCTGTAGCAGATCTGAGGAAATAGGACCTATTTTGTTTTTTACAGAAAGCCTGCTCTCTTAAGAGTCTTGTGTTTTTTGGCATGAACCGTGTTTCAATCTATTCATCATTATGCATATAAATACATGAGACATTTTCTTTTCAATGAAAGGTAGAGCTTTGCTTGGAATATGAGGATTAGAAATAGAAAATATTGTGCACAAGTGTTGGGAGAAATGGTCTACTACTACTAGTGAGTCAAGCTGTAAACTGACTTCCATGCCCCCCTGATGACCTCTTTCTTAAAGAGGTCAAAACCCAGTTCACAGATTTGTATACACTTTGATGCATGCTTCCCACAGGAGGAAACCTTTGAATTTGATTGTTGGACATTATTCTCCCTGAGCATTCCTCTACTATCCGTATGATTCCAAACTTTCCACTTGCAGACAAGATATTTTATTTTGTACCTGAATGCTTGGCTTATGCCTGCTCCTCAGAGGAAGAACCCTTATCCTCTTACAGTCTCTGTTCTGTAATGCTAACTGAGACACACATATAGTTCTTGGACACGTTTGTACTATGGTGTGTAATGATTCATCACAGCTTCTAGGAGTCATGTTTTATTTATGCAATGAATCACTCGTGTGTCCTCTTGCACTTCATGACCGACTGAGAAGCGTCCTAACTTCCTCGGGCTGATCTCACCTGTCCCTACACATTGATGTCAGCACGGCTATCTTGCTTGATGTCGTCACTGGGTCATTCCTGTCAGTCTGAGTAACAATAAGCCCCTCCCTGGCTTCTCTGGTGAGTGAGTGTGTGTTTTTAGAGGTGTGTGTGAGATAGATTTAGGTATCTCAGGCTGTCACCCTCGTAACTGATTTGCAATGCCCGACACTGTGTCAGACATAGTAAATCAGTGACACGCTATAGGCCAGAGAGGTAGGTGTGTGTGTGTGTGTGTGTGTGTGTGTGTGTGTGTGTGTGTGTGTGTGTGTGTGTGTGTGTGTGTGTGTGTGTGTGTGTGTGTGTGTGTGTGTGTGTGTGTGTGTGTGTGTGTGTGTGTGTGTGTGTGTGTGTGTGTGTGTGTGTGTGTGTGTGTGTGTGTGTGTGTGTGTGTGTGTGTGTGTCTTTATATAGCCACAGTTATCCAGGAAGAAGGAATGCCCTGGATGCCAGTGACCATATTTGAACGGTGTGTCTGCTACAGCCTGAATGCACATTGAACGTACACACTCACCTCCCATTAATCCCCACTCTTTTTGTGTGTATGATTTGTACTGTAGTTCCACTGGATCACCACTATCAGGCAATGTAATACCTTCTCTGGTCTAGTAGGAACAGGGGAGCTTGGACTTTTCCTGACTCACAGAGAGCAAACTTCTCTCTCTCTTTCCAGCACTTTCTGGCTTCTTCTCTGACAGTCTGTTCCGCTGACTGACAACATCTACTCTGACCCTGTGGAGGAAACTATCCCGCCTCTCCTTATTTCTTATCCTTCACTCTCTACGATCTGATCTGGGACTTGTACACTTTTTGGTAGTTGAGCTTGCACTCCCTTTAGTCTGTGTATGTGTGTTAGTGTGTGTGAGTGTATGTGTGTGTTTGTATGCTAGTGAGTCAGTATGCCATGTCGTCCCCTGGCTCGTCGTTTGTGCAGATAAAGCATGAGGATCTGCTTTTCTATGAGAACTGTGGAGGAGGCAGCTTTGGGAGCGTCTACCGAGCCCTCTGGATATCCCAGGACAAGGAAGTGGCTGTAAAGAAACTTCTGAAGATTGACAAAGAGGTAAGGGATGCACCGACACACACACACACACACACACACACACACACACACACACACACACACACACACACACACACACACACACACACACACACACACACACACACACACACACACATAAACAAATCACGAACTTCTGCAGCAGAGATGCACACAAACATAATTTCCTAGAAGTTATTGACACCTGAGGCATGTTACTGCTCTCGTTTCTTGCAATTTCCTAGATTCTCTTTGGACACCCATAGCCCCCTCTTTCCCAACCCCCTCCTCCCCCCCCCCCCCCTGTTGTCTGCCGTTGAACATGTTTATCTTAAACATACCTCTCTTTTTCCCCCTCCTTCAGCCACTCCATGTAGATGCTTAGTTTTTAGTATTTATGCCAGTAGTCCCCTGTTCCTCCCATTGTGTGTTAAGTGTGTGGTCGTTTGCAGCTTCATGCACTGCAGATCAGGCGGCTCTCCATTAGTATGACCCCGATACTAATCCAAACAAAATGTCCTTCCATGTTATTAATACTCGGCTGGTGGAGGCTCATGACCCAGTGTCAGGAGACAGTTTGTAGTTAGGGTGACCTGTGAGTGAATCAGAATCAGAAACAGGTTTATTGCCAGGTAGGTTAATTTTATTTGGTGTTGTGGTGCATATAAATTAATAAAACAAAAATTTAAAAACACAGATAGAAAACATTATATATAGCAGTATTTACATTGAAATAGAATTAGAATAAAAAAAAGAAAATCAGCCAGTTTTGCTGTTGTGGTCGCAGATTTAAATATTATAAATGTAAAACACATTTAAAAGAGAAGTACAGAGGTTAAGGACACAGCATGCATGGGCTGAAGGAGAGACTTTGATTAGTTGTCTGACTTTTTTTCTCTCTCACACACTTGCTTAAAGTGTTTGTACAATTAATATGGCAATACAAATCGATGAATCATGTTTAAATCCAGCTTAGTGGATACTTTAAAAGGAGATCTCGCATTTAGAATATATTTTGAGTCATCTTTTTACAAACAATACATTAACATAGTAATGGAAAAAAGTTTGACATCAACTATATAGCATCACACTGTGATACTACTGTATGCTAAGTGCTTTTGAATGTTTATGTAAGACAAATTAGCCCAGTAATGTTTTTAAAGTATACAAAACAAAGGTAATCATGCAGAATGGCCTCTGTTTATGTTTTATGACAGTTTTACACACTTATATCTTCACACATGGATTAAAAAACATTATTTAATACGAAAATAATTTGGTTCAGTCTTTAGTGTAACCTCATATTGCTGGTTAGTTGTTATGTTGCTTGGCAACGGTCATATATTCCACCGATTCAGAGGGTATGACTTATATGTCAGTTCAGATGAATTGGCATGTTTGTCACTGCTGTGTGAAAGGTCTTTGTTTAGAGACCTAACCTGTGGTATGAAGGAGGCTCAGACCTCAGTCCAGGCATCCTGCACACCCCTACTAATCATCCGGAATGATTTACACTTTATTTTCTTAAAGATCATGTTTCTTTGCCAATGTCAGTTATTGGAAAACTAAAGGAGGATGCTAATGAAATTAATATATCTCTGTTTCTCTTGTTGTCTTGTCTCCTCATCCAGGCTGAGATTCTCAGTGTCCTGAGTCATAAAAACATCATTCAGTTTTATGGAGCCGTGCTGGAATCTCCCAACTATGGCATTATCACAGGTCAGACCCCACATGTGTGTGCGAATGCTTCTCTATTTTTATGGGACTCATCCTCTCAGAACATAAAACCTAAACATGTGCTTAATTCAGATAAGAGTGCACTATAAATGTAGATGAGTATTATTATCTTTGGGGTTACGGCCTTAGAGATATAAGGAACATAAGGTTGGAGGTCATGTCAAGGTTTAATGTACGGCATCAAGGGCTAGGGACAGGGCAAGGTGTCCACTAATATAAAACGACACTATTAAATCTGCATGTTATCTTTATTACTGTGTATTTGATCCTCAATGTGGTGCTTACGAACCCGTTAGCACAGTCTCCGACTGATGTTTATGTGTGTGTTTTGAAATATTGATGTTTACTCTAAGAGCAGGTTCTTGCTGGGTTTCCTGGCAGGACATTTGTAACTGAGACCGGCATGTTTGGATGTGTTTGTAATCCTCGATGGGTTCATATGGTTAAGATATAGCACCGACACACTACTACAGACTTGCCGGGCAACAATTCGAGCTGCAGCTGAGTCAATATAGTCCAATGCTTACTAAAAATAAAAGAGTACAGTAGGCAAAAATAAGAACTGGAGTTTGATGCCAGAAAAATGCATTCTGCAAGTAGTACAAATCCATTAGGAAAGGACAGATTATACCTGTTTGAAGCTATCCTCTGTCTTCTACTTGTCTCTTTTAATTGCCGGATTTAACAGGAAACTGAAAAAGGTTAAAAGTGCAGAGATAATCTGGATTAGACCGTCAGGGTTTGAAGGTTTTGAGCTTTTCCACTGGTTTGAGTCTCTGTTTGATGGTCTGTGTGGCGTACTGTGCTCAGCTGTGTGATGTTTCTCAAACATTTAAATACCTTCATTTGTAAACTATTACTGCACTGCAGAAATGTCCAGGCAAGAGCTTTCTTCAACATGTTTTACAGGGCAGTTTCTGTCACTAGTTTAGAATTTGTGTAACTTCTATTTAAAAGGCAAACTACATAGTTTGTTATCTGCTGTAACAGTTATATATAAGTTGATATTTATTCTACAATACCAGGTTTTGTTAATGTGTACAGTAGCTCCGTGTGCTCTATATATTTGAACTGTTATCGGATAATGACAATGTGTGTGTTCTCACAGAGTTTGCCAGTGGAGGGTCTCTGTATGAGTACCTTTCCAGTGAGCAGAGCGAGGAGATGGACATGGAGCAGATCATGACATGGGCCATACAGATAGCCAAAGGTACGCCAAGAAGCAATGATTGTACTGTAATGATATCTGAAAACTGAATCACTGTGCTTCTTATATCAAGCAGAGGTCAGAGCCTTGGTATGATGACAAGTGTCCTGAAACTGTGATACTCTGGTCATCATGCACCAGAGTTAATAATAGTTTACACAACTTTTTATTTACTTCTTAATCCCTGTCTCTATCCAAGCTTTTTCCAGTCAGCTGTTGCAAATGCTACGAAGTGCAAAAAGGCAAAATAAAATAATCCAATACAATTGTAAATATGCAGGCTAGTGAAATATATTACTTTGGACACAATCAATCAATCAATCAATGTTTATTTATATAGCCCAATATCACAAATGTTACATTTGTCTCAGTGGACTTCACAGTTTGGACAATATACAATATACAGTGTATTCACATTATGATATGTGTGAGAAATATCATTTTTAAATGCCTGTGAACAGCAAAATATACCTTGCTGATTAATGGGGCACTGAAATATGGTTTTACAATAGATAAAATAAGAATATTTAGATTTCTAAATGTTATCAGTGATATTATTTTAAAGGTAGGATTTCAGGAAAGTAGGATTTTTTTCTAAAAAAGCAAAACAATGCATAGACTAGAAAATGCACAATTGTTCCATTGATGTAAACAAACAAACACTTGTTCAACTCCATTAATCTGGTGGATTTTTGGGTCAACCTGATGCTCAAACCTTAACATTTTAGAATGAAACTACACCAAAACAACGTTTTTCGCCATTTATTAATGCTTGATATCTTCACAGGGATCCATTACCTCCACGCTGAAGCTCCAGTCAAAGTCATTCACAGAGACCTCAAGTCACGGAACGGTAACACATTATCCCTCACCATATTTAGAGATTGTTCCTAATACTCCTTTTCTCATTTGCTTTGTCAACTGTCTGTCTGCTGAAGTATAATACTATTTCATGTTGCACAGCTTTGACCGGTTTCTCTGTTCTCTTTGTTTCAGTGGTGATGACAGCAGACAGGACCCTGAAGGTGTGTATCCTTGTGCTGCTCAGTTAGCTGCATATTAGCATTTACATTCCAGTTCAGGGACTTTAATCTTGTATTTTCTTCACTGCTCTCTGGATCTCAGATCTGTGACTTTGGGGCATCTAAGTTCCTGTCCCATACCACCCACATGACGGTGGTGGGTACTTTTCCTTGGATGGCTCCTGAAGTCATTCAGAGCCTGCCTGTCTCCGAGACCTGTGACACTTACTCCTATGGCGTGGTGAGTTGGTAGCCCTGTACAAATATCAGTATAGACTGTTGTAGGAACTACTCCTGAAACATTCTATAGTTTTCTACAATTACACTCAGTTGATTTGTCTTGTTTGACGACTTAAGAGACATCAGTAAATACCTCACCCGGTAATTTTGAAGCTTTGACGTGTCTTGAAAAGACAGTTGCTAGCAAGTGGCTGAATAAGGCTGCGTCATCCCCAGCACTTTATATTAAGCCTGGGAATCAAACCACAAAACTTATTTTGGTTCAAGGCTCAAGGTACCAACCAATATGGTACAGAGTGTTGAAAAATGTCAAGTACTGACAGCTGGAATTAAATGCTTACTCTAATATTTATTTTTGTCAGATTTTATTTAATCCTTTGCTGATTTAACAAAAGCCTATCCCTTTTTTAGACATTTAGGGAAAGAAAAACATGGAGAAAATGTAATTTCCCAGTTTGGGTTAAATGAGGAAAGTATTTCGATTTTTTGTAATATTCCCCAAAGTAAGGTATTGTAACGTATTGTTTGAAATCAATTCATACTGCTGAGAGTGATGAAAGTATTACCAACTCTACTGTAGGGGGTATTTTGGTTTGTTTTTATGGGGCCTGATAAGACTGAGCTACTACCAACCCATTGGAGAAATCTCATCTGTCTGAATGAACTAACGCCGTCTGATCTGTGTCCAGGTACTGTGGGAGATGCTGACTCGGGAGGTTCCTTTCAAAGGTTTTGAAGGGCTGCAGGTTGCATGGCTGGTGGTGGAAAAACAAGAGGTAACCCCCTCTCCTCCCAACACACACACAAACTTTTCTGAACAGTCTGTCAGCGTGCAGACCCACCAGAGTTTGAGAAGGCTGCAGGAACAATGCGATGCTCTCATGGTTTCCACTGTGAGCTGGTGAGGCTGCGGCTGGGTATTTTTAGGCCCTGATGTCAGTTCTCTGCTCTTGTAAGGCCTGGATACACAGCAGTGGAGCTGGGCCAGACTCCCCCCCCCGGCAAAAGCCTTTACGAGAGGAAGAGAGACAGAGAAAGCCAGGGAGATTGAGAGAAAAGGGGGGTACAGTGGAGCGATTGCAGGGAGAGGAGGGTTGATTCAAGAGGTTTATGAGAGGTGGGGGATGCTGGTTATACGGTGTATGTGTTTCAGTTATTGCCACACACACACACACACACACACACACATACACACACACACACACACACACACACACACACACACACACACACACACACACACACACACACACACACACACACACACACACACACACACACACACACACACACACACACACACACACACACACACACACACACACACACACACACACACACACACACACACACACACACACACACACACACACACACAGGGAGCTAACAAACAACTCGGAGAACATGATTCCTGCGTGGCTGTTGGCTAATCTCCAAATACTCTCCCTAAATAACTCTCTCTTTCTATTTCCCTTTCCCAGTCTCCCTCTGATTTCCCCCTCCACTGCTGTACCTCTCTTCCTGACCCTTGTACTTGCCCTCTCTCCACTCAGAGTCGGTGATATTTTAGGATTAATCCCCAGAGAAAACTGTTTCCATTTACTGAACCGTACTATGGAGATGTCTGCGCTCATGCAGACCTTTGGTGATGCCAGGGTTCTTCTAGGGACATTATCTTAATGGCATTGTGTGGTTTACAGAAAGATCAACATGGAGCCAGACTGTTTAAATGTTCCCATTTTATCTCATAAAGAGGTTGAGTGTATTTTAAACAGATATACAAAAACAGAAACATTTCGTTTATACCAGCCATTGTCTCATAGTGTGCCTGTCTGTCCCTGGAATATTGTAAGTTATACATTTTATGTGAAACTTAGAGCAAATTTGACCTCACATTTGAGTTTTGTCTCTGAGCTCTTTTTACTGATTCCAGCTGGGTTGGAATGGAAAAATGTGACATCACACACTCTGTACTGCTGAGAACCAATCAGGATTGAGAAATGTTTGAATCAAAATGTGCGTTAATGTTTTCGTGCTGACGACTCTGAAATGAAACATAATGTTTTCAGCCACACTATCAACCAACATAAGTTTGATATAAGTTTAGTCATATATTTAGCTAATAGTAAAATGGCTTGACTAATATTATTTGCAATGATATCTTATACAAATTCATGGTTCTCAGAGGCTGAATATCACTGACTATCATCTTTCCCTGATCCCTTCCTCCCAACACCCTCAGAGCGTTTATTGTCATGAATGTTTATAAACTATTTTACTGAAGCATCCAAGTACAAACTGTTATAAAAACGGTAATACTGGAAACAAACAAGATGGATACATTTTACATTTGACTGATTACAGCCCCATTAGCCTTAACAGTACTTTTTGTTCACTCATTATGATGCAATTTCAGGATGCTTACATGCTAAACCAGTAAGGTGAGCAAGGTAAACATTATACATTAAAACACATTCTAACATTCTCATTATAAGCAAGTTAGCATGCCTACATTAGCATTGAGCCTAGAGCTCCACTTTGTTTCAGCAAAGCCTCACATAACTCCTAATTTGATTATTGCTTATTTACTCATGAATATTTTGGCAAAATAGTTTAGAGTTCGCAGGGGCTTCAAATGGTTAGTCTGTTTCATTATGTTTGTTCGATAAATATTTTCTGTTAAAAGTCAAACGTTTCTGCTTCTTGTATTTGAATGTGTTTAGAGGCTGACTATCCCCACCAGTTGTCCAGCTAGTTTTGCAGAGCTGATGAGGAAATGTTGGCAAGCAGACCCAAAGGTAAGCTAAATGCACAAAAGATGCAGTCCTTAATCCCCAATAAATGGCTTTTATACCTCACTGACATCAAAGAGTGTGTCAGCTGGTTATTCTTGTATCTGTACCTACAGGAGCGTCCGCAGTTCAAACAGGTGATGGTAACCCTGGAGACCATGGCCAACGACAGCAGGCTACCAGAACAGTGTAACTCCTTCTTACACAACAAGGACCAGTGGAGGTACACACTCTCACACAAACTCACTCACAGTGTTGAATAGACATTTACAAGAAAACACTGAGTGTATCTGCACTGCGTCTGAGAATGAGGCAGTGTATACAGTTAAGTCTTGGCCAGAATGACAAATGCAGTCTGTGATTAACCGTACTCCAAATAAAAGTCAAGATGCATGCACACAAATTCAACATAGTCACACATGTGTGTAGCTCAGCTCTGTGGGACTCTAAAGCTCAGGAGAGAAGTTGAATGTGTGACCCTGTGCTCTACTTCAGTCTATAATAAGCTCTTTGGAAAGTGTCCATGGTAGAGATTCCTCCTCTCCTCCACTCTGCCCTCGCTGCACCACGGGGGAAGAACAGGGGAGAGGGGGAGGTAGAGGAGAAATCAAGAATGGGCGACAGAAGAGGAGAGGTTTGAAACAGAAATGTATTGGGTGAATGTGAAATGTAAAATACAGTACAAGGCAGGAACAGAGAGGTTAGTGGGAACTGAGAGGCTAAAGGGGTGGGACGGGGGAGAGAAAGAGAGGTAGGGGACGGAGCAGAGGAGAGAGGTGAGAGATTCTGAGCATATTTAACATGAGTACAGCGAGGCAATCAATTCTGAGTGAAGTTTTGGGTACGGGTGGAAAAAGTTGGTTCAAGAAAAGGAGGAGGGGGGAGGAAGAGTCGGGGTGGTTAAGGGGCGGGATGAATGAAAAGGGAAGAACATAGGGAACACAGGAAGAGGAATGGCTGTGCGTCAGATCTGTCTATATTTAGGTGCTGTGAGAGTTGATTGTGTTTGTGAATGCAGGTTCATGCACAGTCACTGAGAAGCTCTAACAGTGGCCTCTTGTGGTGACAGGTGGTACTGCAGGGACACAGTTCAGTCATTTCACTCCAGCATTATTGTGTTCTGCAGCCAGAGGTGGGAAGTAGTGGAGTACACATACTTTGTTACTGGACTTAAGAACATTTTTCAGGTATCAGTACTTTACTCCACTACTTACTTTTCTGACAACTTTTTACTTTTACTTCTTACATTTATAAAGTTCACCATATAACTCACTTCAATTCAGTTTTTTTTAATGCATTACCATAATAATTGTTGTGTTGTTCCCAAGGAAGAGGTAGTCACCCTAGAATCTATAATGTAGGCGTTTATTTCCCCACTTAGTTTTTCTTTGCTTGTGTTCTGAATGGTTGTTGTTCAGTGTTGAAAAATTCATTAACTAACAATGACATAATTACAATTTGAAATAGAAGATCTTTAAAGTTCTATTAGTATAAAGTGAGGTCCAGTTACCAGTTACTCTATTTAACAGCTGGTAGTTATGGCTTCTTTTTACTTAAGTACATTTCGAAGCCCATACTTTTTAACTTTTACTTGAGTAAAGAAGTTTAGTCAGTACTTCTACTTTTACCAGAGTATTTCTAAACACGAGTATCTGTACTACTTGAGTAAAGGATGTGTGTACTTTTCACATCTCTATCTGCAGAGATGTCAATTCATTTATGATAATATAACATATTGATAATCAATATATTGGCAATAAAACAAACTTTATTTTATTTAAAAAATACTTTATAAACTAAATTGACGGACATGTAAAAGCAGGATAAGCATAAGGTAATGTAACAAGCCAAACAGAACCAACAAATGATACAACTAAAGAGAAAGACACAGAAACCAATAAGGGATAAGACAAAGGTTAATAAAATACATAAAGATAATGGACAACATATAAAAGTATGTCTATAAAAATGGGTTTTAAGTAGCAATGTAATGAGGTCACTACTTCCTATGTTAAGTCTTGTGGACTTCTATGGGCAACTAGAAAATACACATTTCAAAATATTTGAAGTTATACATGGTGACATTGAACCTGTCATATATTTGAGCCTGAGTGTGTTTATTCTGAGAAAATAAAAAAATCTCAGACTTAAAGTTTCACAGCTATGATCAATACTAGTATATTGTTACAGCAAATGCTTCTTTGTCGCTGCAGTGAAGGTGCTTTTATAAGTAGGCCACATGTGCCTGAACTAGTCCACAATACATGACTTCTAATTTGTCTGCGTGTTCCCGTTCTACAGGTGTGAAATTGAGGCGACCCTGGAGCGCCTTCGGAAGCTAGAGAGAGAGCTGTACTCCAAAGAGAAGGAGCTGGAGGAGAGGGAGAGGAGGCTCAAACTGTGGGAGGAGAGGCTGATGGAGAGGTCCAACATGACCCCCAGTCCCACCTCCCTCCTCATGGAGCGCTCAAACATCTCACCAGTAAGTCGAGGAAATGCAGATCTGTTCAGACCGCCCAAAAGAACATTGAATAATACCTTGTTATAATCACCTCTCCTACCAGTTCTTCACACCGCTGTCCATCGGCTCCTCAGGCTCCTTTTTCCGCTCGCACTCTCAGGAATGCAACAGTGCCGGGGTGAGCAGCGCGGGGGTCAGCAGCCTCCTCCGGACCCTCAGCAATGGAGACACGGAGAGGGGGAGCAGTGCGGTGCTGGACAGGGGGGTGGGCTCGCTCGACAGCGGGAGGCTGCATGCCGTGTTCCGAGGGTTGCAGGGGAGATTCGGAGAGGAAGACGTGGAAGAGGAAGGGACCCTGGAGGAGAAAGGCTGGGGGCAGAGGGAGAGAGACGAGGGTGGGAGTGGGGAGGGAGGAAGGGTGCAGGTGACACTCAGGAGCTTCCCGGGAGGTGTAGTGGAGAGGGAGGAGAGGACGTGGGAGGAGGGGGACCGGGACAGAGGAGGCATGCAGAGGAGCAGGGTGACCACCATAGTCCGAGGGTACTCAGGCGGGTTTGGAGAGGCAGAAGGGGAGAGGGAACGGGAGAAGGAGGGAGGGTGGGAGATAGACAAATTAGGGGACAGGCTAGATGAGAGAGGGTTGGAGGGAGGTATGGAAGGAGGGATGCTCCCAACTATGTTCAAGGGTCTCCAGGGGAGTTTAGGGGGCTTGGGGGACATGCTGTCCTTAGACATGGATGACATGGGGGACATGGATAGACTAGGGGACATGGACATGAACATGGGGGACCTGGGAGTGAGGAAGGTGAGGAGCGAGCTGGGGGTCAGGGGTCGCAGGAGTGACATGGGAGTGGTGGTCCAGGGAGTGAGAGGTGACCGCAGCGAGGCCATCAGCCAAAAGATTAGAGGGGACATGGGGGTCATAGGTCACTCGGGGGTGCAGGTGAGCATGCGGGCTTCGTCCAATAAGAACTCTGTGAAGAGCTGCAGCGTGCGACACGGAACCAAGATCAATATGGCGAGTGCGGCCATGGACATGATGGAGCTCGATTGGTCCGATAGCGACTAGAAAAGGAGCGCAAACACACAGAAATACACACAGAGGCCAAACTAGAAAGATATTGACTTGTTAGCACATACGGTGTCTGAGCTACAGTATGTGCATTAGAATCTCCAGTTGGAAAACAGCTGGTTTACACATATTTGTTTTGTTATTTTATCTTTTTTTATTGAATGATGGAAACTACCCCCATGTGTACTGTGAAGTGGGAACGAGCAACAGGACAATCAGAGGTTGTCTTGTCATATTGTCAGAATGACTTCACCTGTGTATTTTACTGTAATGTGCTATTAAAACAGCCGTATAACATACTGTAAGAGGTACAAGTGTTACAAAATAACACACTTGAATAGTGCTCTAATGAGGCAGCAGAGTCTGTTTTTTCTCTCCCCTGCTTTTAGAGTATCTTCTAGTTTATAGATGTGATTTGTTCAAAACAAGCTTTGACGTTCTCAGTTCTAACTGTGATTTAGTGTGTGCATTTTTGGCATTTCTTTCTGTATATTTTATCCTTTTTCAATAAAAAGAAAATAAGCTCTGATTCCATTCTTGTCATATTGAAGTTTAATAAATTGAACAACAGCAGTAGAAAAAAATGTAACGGATCATCAGGCAAAGCTGTCGTACCACAGTGTATAATTACTTTTCTACAGGTCCTGTATTCAAGATTTTACAAAGGAAATATTACAGCAACAATAAAATACTGGACACTTAAAGTACCAAAGTTTAACTTCATTAAATATGCTACTGTATGTAGCTCTATTTAAAAATAATTGTTCATATTGTGTTGATTATAATATGTATGATCTCAATCTGTAAAGTAACTCCGTAAAGTAACTAAATGAAATACACATACTAAAAGTATGAAGTAACATAGAAGGGATTTGATCAAGTACCTGAAAATTGTAAAGTACTCGAAGTACTTGACTACAATTGCTTTCACTATTGATCAATAGTCATTAGCAAGCAGAATATCTCACATGGATACCTTTCCCTATAAACTAAAATCCCTTTCAACTTCTGAATGTGGACCCCTGACCCCCCCTCACACACTGAGCAGCAGAGCCACTCCTGCCAGCACCCACTTTGCGGGCCTCTCCCTGGTCTTGAGGCTGAAGGTCCAAACATATGTGGGTCCTCTGATCTTGGTTTTGTAGACCGGGCACTCGTAGATGTTCCTGGTCTCCTGGCGGTCGTTGGGCACCGCTCGGACCGAGATGACGGGCATGCCTGGGGTCAGTTCCTTTAGACGGGCCTCAGTGATCACCCCCGCCTGGGTGTCCCACCTCGCACCTGTCAGACGAAGTGAGGAGAAGAGACAAAATTGTATCAAAACGTTACGAAGCTTTAGCGTGAATGACATAATTTTATTCACAGAGGGAGAAAGTTGAGCGTTTAATCAAAATGTCCTAAGATAATATAGTGTAATAGTCTTGATCAATGATAATTAGCAGTAAAAGGGCCCTCCATGTTCCCTGACATTAGAGAGTAAATAAAGACAGTGTTTGTCTACCTTCCATGTAAAGTCCATATACGTATGCACCCTCCCTGGCAGGTTGGTTAAACTCTTCCTTAAATTTCTTTGTCACATCCACTGTCAGGTTCACTTTATCCAGGGGCCACTCGTTCTTACGTGCCAGAGTCTGCATCACCGCTACAAAGCCAAAACAAGGTTTAAAATCACCCAAAGGATTAGTGCAGAGTAAAAAGATAAAGGGAGATGAAAAAAAATTCAAAGCATTGAAGCTTAGGTAAAACTCTTATCTGTGTGCACAATGTGTGTTACCAGTGAGGAAGGATTGTGGGTTGAAAAGTCCAGACAGCCAGACAACACTCGGCAGAGACAAATCCTGAGTCCAACTGTCCAGCTCCTTACAGCGCTGCAACACATCATTGTACCTGACACACACAAACACACACACACACTTAGGAAAATGTCAATCTTCTGGCCAAAGTCAAAATAGCCCATACAGTAACTATCTAACAGCTAATTTAGATGGATTCATCTATATGTAATGTAGCATACAGTATAGCAAACAGCCAATTCCCAACATTTCTAAAAGCACAACATTTACACACACACACACCATATAGCCAGGCTGTAGGTGGAGGGGTAGGCCAGCTTGGTCCAGGTATCGGGGACGTTGTCAAAGAACAAGGCTGTTTGCAGCTTCTCCATCTCAGAGGAAATGGCCAGTTCACCCTTTGACAGATACATTAAAGTGTTACATCACTATCACACACAGTAAATTGAGGGTGCTACTTGAAGCAATGTAAGGTGAAGACACAACACGTTAATACACAAGTTAAAATAACATTAAGCAAATCATTTTCAGTATAACAAGTATCTTTAAATGTTATGCTTAAGTAAGCAAATTAGTCATCATCTTATGTGTGCCAATTGTTATAAATGTGCAGAACAGAAGAATTAGTCAGCCAATTGGATTATGCAAAAACAAAAACACAGAGGTGTGGAGCGTACCTTGAGTCCCAGGTCGAGCTCCTTGAGAGAGCGGCGTATCTCAGAGATGAGTGTGTTCATGCGCTCACACTCCTGGAAGCAGACCAGGATGTACGGGGAGCGTTCAGCTGTTTTAGAGGTGATGTCCGACATGTTGTACTCCTCTGGAAGTTTCTCCAGCACCTCATCTAAAATGGTTTTCACCTGAGAGAGGGTGGGTAGAAGATTAAATAATGCATCACTCTCCACCTTGTTTCTCTAAGAATTAGACAATTAGAGTCATGCTGCTATTGAGGTAAATAAACAAATCTGGCTTGTAAAAAAAAGAACTTGCATTACTTAATTTGAGAATCAATATCTTTTTTATGAAAATATAATTCTCAAATAACCAACATCTACTCCCAAAATAAATAATTGTTCCTGCAGGTGTAGCTACTGTACCTTCTCCTCCAGGGTCTGCGAGACCCCCTCCCCCATCACAGCGTCAGGAGACTGCAACTCCAGCAGAGTGTGGAAAAGGTTATCGGACGTCACTGTCAGGAACTCAATCTCTGCATTGGGGTGCAACCCATAATGCACCGGGCTCTCATGTGGCAGCATCTCATCTATAAAATCATGGTAGCCCTGGAGATGTAGAGGGAGAAATGGTGAATATCTTTGTTTATTTTCATTTTTCTGTAAGTCATTTGTTTTTTGTATTTCAAGTGTGTTACAGCCTGACATATTTAGTGTATAGACTTCACTAGTAGTCATTTCACTTTTAATTTGAATTTATCCAAGCCCTGACTGCACTTGAAATGTTTGTACTTTGAGACCAGTTCAATTCAAAATAGAGGAGAGCAAAAACAGTTTTGGATTTTAAAGCACGTTTCATCAAAAGCCTCCCCCTGTAGTTACCTGGTAATCCAGGTTGGAGGGGACGACAAACCCAGGAGCCAAAGAAAGCTTCCGGTCAAACTGGAAAATAAAACAGCAGAAAGAAAAGTTTTAAGCTTCAGATCATTAAAAAAGAAAGATTAAATTGTCCCAGACCAGGTAGCCAAAATGTCTTGGTCCAACAGTAGATTCAATCTGCCGCATTAGCTTGCCAGAAACTCTTTAGCTAACTCGCCAACAACTAGCCAAATGACTGCTAACTGGAGATGATCTCAGCCAAAATGTAATCCAAGTTTGCAATCCAACAACACAGTGAAATCTGGCAGATATGTATCGTCTAAAACCAAAGCCAGTTTTTGCTGTTTGTGCTAGAATAAAGCTGAGTGTGCCAACAATCAGCCAGACATTCACTTTCTCTGTCATGAAGAAAACAAGAAACCTGGTTGGGCTGCATGTATTCCTCCAGGTATGTCCTGCAGAGCCGTCTGTCCCAGTCGTCGGTGATGTGTCCACCATACATGATCTCCCCAAACAGGTACCTCAGGTCCTCCCATGGCACCTAAATCATCACAATTATTTTAGAAAATTCGTTCAAATATGATTACCATCATGCTTTAGCTGCTAATAGGACCCATGCACCAACACTCCACCTGTGCATTGGCCTCCAGGTAGTTGTAGAGGACGTTAACTGATATCGTCAGGTCTCCAGTGTTGAAGGGATACTTCCTGTTCCAGCCCTGAGGACCAAACTTCCTCCTCTCAGCCACACAGGCGTGGAAGTAGCACAGAGAGAAGAGGATGGTCTTAAACTCCTGCTCACGGCTGCACTGGTCCAGGATGTCCTATAAAGAGACCCATGATTTAAAGGTCCCCTATTATACTGCTTTTCATCAATATATAATAGGTCTCAGATATATACAAAACATGTCTCTAAAGTGTTTGGCTCGAAATACCAAACAGATCACATCCCATTATCCTCTCTGTTTCAGCCCTGTTTCAAAAGTGCTGATTCTCTGTCTGTTACTTTAGATGAAAATAAGGAGCCCCTCCCCACGTCCCTCTGAGAGATATTTTGTTAAAAAGAACACAATGGTGCTCTAGGAAAAAGTGAGCGAATCTTTTTTCCTGAAACTTTCAGAATCTCTTTCCACAGAGGGGACACATGTTTATGTATAAAAAACATGAACAAGTGGATTTTGCATAATAGGTGACCTTTAATTGATAAATAAACAATTTGTTTACTACGTTGCCTCATAGGACTAAGCACCGAACCTGGGGGGGACAGAGAGCCTTCTCCGTCGCTGCCCCCCCCCCCCCCTCTGGAACTCACTCCCCAAACACATCCGTGACTGCCCCGATCTCACCATGTTCGAATCACAAATCAAAACTCACCTCTTCAGAATTGCTTTTAATCTGTAATTAATGTTGTGTTTTATATATATTAAGTATGTTATTTTAATGATTTTTTTAATGATTTTTTACTCTGTAAAGTGTCTTTGAGTTTCTAGAAAAGCACTCTATAAATAAAATGCATTATTATTATTATTATTACAATCAAGCACTACTGACACAGAGCAGCTAAAAAATTATAATTTGTATTTACATAATATAATACATATATATATATATATATATATATATATATATATATATATATATAATATAATATTTTATTCCATTCTATTTCAATGTAAATACAAATTATAATTTGTTTATGTCATTATAGTGTATCTGCATTTAAAAAAAAAAATGTTTTACTGTTATGTATGCACCACAACACCAAGTCAAATTCCTCGTATGTGTCAACCTACCTGGTAATAAACCCGTTTCTGATTCTGATTCTATGAGACACTTACCTGGTCAAAATTATCCAGAGCAGCATGCAAATTAGCATGCATGCCTGTAGGCGGTTCATTGGTGATCTTGATAGCGTTTTCCAGGATTCCCTGAGGAAAACACATCAGATAAGATTCACATCTGGGAGAAATCAAACGTAAATCTGATATACCTGGGAGCCTACATTCATTCCATGTGCTGCATTGACACGACCCTTCTGCACAGTGCGCCTTTACCTGTGGGATAATGTGTTCCTGGGGGGTGGGGGCCGGCTCAGCGCTCATAAACACCCTGTAGTCCGGGTGGCTGCCTTCACAGCAGCGCTCCAGCAGCTTCTCCAGGGAGCCCAGCCAGCGGGCAACCAGGTGGATGTTCTACAAGGAGGTGGAGAAAACACACCTTAAAAATCTAGTCGTGGGTTAACAGTTCAAAACGTTCAGAATAAACTCATCTCTTCCAGTCCGACCTGCAAGATAACCCAGTGACCCTCCTTGGCAGCCTTCTCCATGGCAACCTCAGCCACAGCTTCCTGGCCCTGACCCAAGGACACGTTGTGAAGCTTCCCAAGGTCGATGGTGAAACCCAGCTTCCTTCCTGGGAACACAAGATTGAATTCAGAATCTTTCTCAGTTTGGAAGTAAAATCAAAATCTAACCTTTAGAAAATCCTTCATCTGACCACTGAAATACATATTTGATCTCTACTTATCTTTTCCCTTCCTTCAATGATTTTTCTGCTTTTACTCCTTTCATATTTTTCTCTGCATTCTTCCCACAATGCTTTTGCAGTATATTGTAAAGGAACATATTTTCTAAAAGCCAACTGGGCTTAAGGACACCACTTAAAGAAATATCGCTTTGCACAAGTACAAAAAAACGAGATGTCAATGTAAAAACCCTGTATGAGTATTTATTTGTGTATGAGTGCATGCAATGTGTGTCACTCTGTTTTTCAGTACCCAGTGATTCCACATCTTTAAGAGGGTCCACTCCGGGGGAGAGGATGAAGAACACAGGTGAGGCTGGTCCACTTTCTCTGAAGGACTTTGCAAATTCAGTCTTCCGGCCCTCTGTGTACTTCACCCCGAGCTTCTCCTCCACAAAGTTCCTTCAGTACCCCAATAGGAACAGCAGACATAGTTAGGGTTTAGGATAAAGTGATTGACAAGTGGATAATCTAAAAGGAAGAAACACAAGTGACATAAGGCGAGAAAAACCCTCCTTACTTCAGAGCATAGGTCATGCGATCAGGTCTCAGGGCTCTCATCATGATGAGTTTCTGCAGGGAGCTTTTCCCTTTCCACTCCTGAGGAAACTTCTCTTTCTCGGGACACTCAGACTCCACCATCTTCTTCCAGCGTTTAGGAGAGCCCTCAATGTCCCGATCTAGCCCGCGAAACTCATCTGTGAAACTCATCACCTTTGCAAACACACAGGAGAGCAGCAGGTTATGTTTGACAATATCATCTAAGGATGTGAGTCAGCAAAAAACGTCCTGTGTGTGGATGTGTGTCTGCATGCACTTTGATAGCACTCCACGCTGAGTTGGAGAGGAAGTCCAGGGGGCTGATGTAGTGGTGGTCGATGTTAAAACGTAGCAGGAAGTCTAGCTCTCGCACATCTATCTCCTTGCTCATCAGCAGCAACTGCAGAGGAAGGACACAGTCAGGAACACAACACACACAAACTCTCTCTCTTTAACGCTGACACATACACACCTGGAAAGCCAGCTGTGCAGTAAAGGTGAGCTTGTCTCTCTCAAATAGTCCCCTGCTGATGTAGTTGAAGGTGGAGTAGGTAACAAGGTCTATGAGTATGTTTACTCTGCTCTTCACATCCTCACAAGCCTCTGCTAGCGCCACCGCTTTGTGGAAAACCACGTTAAAGGCCTGAATGAAAATAAGAGAAAGAAGGTTTATTATTCATGTGGTCTTAATCATGGCATTAATGCATCACAGCTTTAGGAAAATCACTGTTTTCTTTGTATTCGATTTGTCAATTCCTAGGCTGTCAGTCAGCTATTAAAGTGACTTCTATTGCTATTTATCTAGAGATAATTATGGTGTGAGTTACTGAGTGCTGGAGATAACGGCTTTAGAAAAATCTGATTTCTCTCAAATGTAATTGAGCTTTCAGGAATTATGGCGCGGTATATTAAGAAAATTCACAGACCTCGTTGTGAGCAGTTTCATGTAGGAATAATTATCCTTATATAATGTCACAACCCTTTTTCGCAGGTGTAGTTGTAACATTAAAATAGTTGCTATCTACACTACAGATTGTAGCACAGGTAGCAGAAATATGTATTCATTTTTTTGGGTGAACTATCCCTTGAACTTTCCCTTCTGGTTACCTTGAGGCTGAACTGGTATATGGGGTTGATCTTGTTAAGGTCGTTCATGATGAAGTAGAGCAGAGAAGCTCGGACAGCAACGAGCCGATAGTGTTCTCTGGCTTCGTTTATCTTCACCTCGTTGACTTTAGCTTCCACGACCTGAGAATAAGTGATGGAGGGAGAAGACAGAGGAAGAAGAGATGAAATGATGGATAACAAGTCAACTTATATAATATATACTATAACAACTAAGAACACACATTCATGCTGCTACCTTCATCTCAATCTCAGCAGCGGTGTGCTTGGTGGTCTCGAGTTTCTCCACCAGCACGTTGTCCCCCAGGAAGTTACTCTCTGCAGCGGACAGCCGGGTCAGCAGCTCGTCCTCCAGGAGCTTCAGCTCAATCTTGAACATGTTCTGCTGTTTGGTCAGGTCGCTCTGCGGGAGTTCACACAAACAGCACTGATGATTCTTGGAATTGCTGAGTGTACAGCATTAAACCCTTAGTATCGATATTTTTGGCAGAGTTTCGAGTTTTTTTATTTGTCCCTATTGTAAGTCTGTAATTAACTGTGTTGCTTGAATACACACTCGGAATCAAGTTTACGGAAATTAAGAAAATTAATGAATATTTATAAGATATTATTAGGACTGATGTTGGTTAAAGAATGTACTTATTTAAGTGGAAATAATATTAATATAACATTCTATGGCTGTTTTTGATATTGAGAAATCTTCATCCTGTTTGGATATCAAAGCAGCTTTTGGTTGTGAGGTATAAAACATTAAAAGCACTGTTGGACATTTATTAATATTATAATAAATAACTGGATAAGATTCAAATGAACCTTTATTGATCTCCTAGGGTAAATTCAGTTATCCAACTGGAGGATTTTCATAAATAATTGTCCCCACCTTCAGGTGCTCGAGGTCGGGTCTCTCCTGGTTCACCACCTGGGCCAGGAGCTGGTCCTCTAGTCCGTCTCTGGTCACAGTGAAATTGATGAGGGTGGTCTGTGCTTGAATCTCTGGTTTGTAGTGAGGGTTGGCCAGCTTGGTGTGGAGGATCAGTCTAAAGCCTGGGTTGAAGAAACACTCCTTGTCCCCAACCTTTATACAGCTGTGATGGAGCGTTACAGAGCAGGGAAGTTTCAACTATAAGAGGAGCAACAAATAATACATTTTTGTGTACAGTGCACTCTTTCATGTGTGTGTGTCCCACCTTCTCTTCTTGATGGTGTGTCGTCCCAGCAGGGGGTCAATAACAGGGTCGATGGTCTCCTCCAGGTTCTCTATGAGGACAGTGTGTCCTGCCACCACAGCCTGCTCTATCACATCTACATATCTGGAACAACATAAAAAGCTCTCCCAGATAAAGGAAATAAAAGTGCTGCTGAGAGCGAGCATCAGATATATAACTCTGGGTCGGGGCCAGAGCAGGTTTATATTAAAAGACTGTATCTCTACCCGAGGCTGATAAAAGAGGATTTATTAAACACTCACCCTGTCTGCCCCAGACTGACGACTTTCAGGCTGCTGCCGTAGCGGCTCTTGATCCACTTGATGCCTTGCAGCTGAGGGTCAATGAGGAGAGGCCAGCGCTCACCTAAAGAGGTATTCACACATTGACAGTTAGTAAACCTAGCATGTTTTATTGCAAAGAAAGAGACTGTAGTATCACTTGCTGCCACTACTCACAGTTTGTGAGGATGGTTGCATTCTGAGTTGACATTTTGTCTCCTGGTAAGCCTTCATTGTTCCACTGGGCCACCATCGCCCCGTCAGTCAGCATCAACACTGGATCCAGGCCCTCTGTCATGGGGATGGGCATCTGGTGAGGTTAGACACATATGTTATAATTGTGGGGGAAACTTCTGAAGCAATTGGAGTCAGGACTCAGAGAGACACAAGGAAAGCTGGAGCTTTGATGGCAAACACTGACTGTTTATTTGGAGCTTCGGCCGGAGAATTCACAAGACATGTCACGGGCCACGACCTGACCACACGGTTGAGATGCCACAATCAATTCTGAACAACTCTTCTGTAGCTCAAGGTTTTAACTAGTTCAGAGTGTAATAATCAACATTCTTCATCAGCGAGACTAAACAAATATGGACCCTGAATCTAACTAGAGCTGTCGTCCATATAAAATAATGGGCTCCAGGGAACCTACGTTCCAGATAGAAGAAGGGCTTCTAGATGTCCCTGAACAATAAACTATCTCATGTCAGCTTGTGCTCGGTCATAAGCTGGCAACAACAATGCGCCCAAGCCGCCCCTCCTTAAGAGAGATAGCAGCAATACCCAAGGCTGGAGACCTATGTAGTGAGAAAGGAGACAGTGAAAAGAGAAAATTATGAACTGGGTCAAAGGTTGAATACTTAAGCAAATGATTCCCCAACAATAATTGAAATGAAAACATAAGCTCCTGTTTTAAAGACAGGAAGTCCTTTGTGAAGAAGAAAAAAGGAACAGATATGTTATTTTCAATCTAATATGTGACAAGAAACATTTCCTTTAGTACTGTATTTACAGTAAGAACAGATTCAATGTACTTGTACTTCAATGGAATATTTACACTACATATAACTGTACTCTTCCTATCTACTACATCTACAACAACGAGGGAAATAGTGTACTTTTTAATCTTGTTGATTTTGAATGTATGAGATAAACTTGAATGAAGTTCTCCTGCAGTATGTCTTGAGAAACTTCTATCTTTTAAGCTAAATTAACTATATAAAAGGTCCTTGGTTTAGCTTACAAATGCATCATCACACAGCTGATCATCATGAAAAGTGATAGTCAAACATTTTACTGCACACTGATACACATTTTATTTAAGTTAGGTTTTGAATGCAGGACTTTTACTTGTAGTTGATTTTTCAAACAGTGTGGTTTTAGTACTTTTACGTTTGGAAAATATCTGAATACTTCTTTCCCCTCTGATTGTAAAGATAACCTTATAATTAAGACAATATTCCTCATTGTAAGATTGTGACCTTCTGGCTGCGCAGGAAGGGCACCCAGAGGTTGTCCAGAAGCTCTCTCCTGTACTTCTTGGAGAAGGGTCCGGCGTAGGAGATGAAGGCCGCGGTGAGGAGGAGGTCGCCGCTTAGTGTTTCCTCCTGCTCGTGGTACTGAGCCACTGAGTGGGCCCAGCGCACATTCTCACTCTAAAACATGCACAGATAACATAAATACAATGAGACACGTGGGTATATTTCAATAAGCACCTCTTAACCCTCCGGTATCATTCGATTGGACTACGCAAATTAGTCATTCGAGACAAAAATGTCCACTGCAAAAGACTTTGATAAAAACATTATATTAAAAGGTTTTTTTCACTACTTTTTGGGATTCAATCTTTAAAGCAACTTCCGCCCTAATAGAAAATACCAGAAATGTAATCATTTTCATGATTTTAACCCTTTAAATGCCATTTTGAATACATGAAACTGCTGTTTTTTTTTCATGATGAAAACAGAGAAAATGAGTTATTTTCCAAAAAATACATATCTGGTGACTGGCTCTTTTTTTTTTATAATCTGGTGTGGATCTGCCTGTGCTTGAAAGGAGTCAGCACAAAGATAAAACACTTTTTTGCCAAACAGTTCATTTATCGGATGGGGGCAGAGAAGAAGGAACAATTCTGCCCGAATCCCACGTTGATACAGAGGAATCGATGAGGTCCTTTGCTGAGGAGGTTGAGGAGCTGCAGAGGAGCTGCTGAGGAACAACACGATGGTGATGAGGTTGAGATGTATGAAGGACTACAAAACCTTTTAGATGGAAAAAGCCTGATGGTCAATACAGTGCTTAGTGATCTCCTCCTCAATCACACCACAAAGGGGATGATAGCACAAGAGATTGCCCCAGGAGTAACAAGAATATTCGTTGCGCCAGTTTGCCACCGAACGTCCCCCATGCAGGTGTGTCATGTCGACAATACTGCTCATGATCTCAGGGGTAAAGAATAAATCAAAGAAGGATTCCACGTCATGAATCCTTATTTATGCCACTCGTGATGGCATAACGCGTGGGCCCTGAAACCGAACCTCTGGCAGCAGGAATGTAGCGCGGCGTTTCCTCGTGAGAGGGAAACCAGATTTGAAAATGTTTTGATGTCCACCCATGATGGACACAATCCTCCGGATAGGATAGTGCAGAGGCATGTAGCGCAGCTACGGGATGGGATCCTCTGTGTCCTCTCAACTTTCAGGGGAAGGGTCGGACGAAGAAGGATCAGACTCCACCACAAACTCCACATCAGATTCTCCTTCTCATGTTTGGCAAAAAAGTGTTTTATCCTTGTGCTGACTCCTTTCAAGCACAGTTCAGATCCACACCAGATTCTCCTTCTCAGTGAGTTTCTGTTTCAGAGGATGAGTCCTGAAGCTGAAGTTACGGGCTGCCCCCCAGAGAAGCTCCTCTTCATCTTACTGCTTGTTGCGTATCACAGGAATGAAATGACCATCCAGCCAAACTACACATATTTGAAGCTTTGGCTTTGCAGCCAGGTGTTTTTATTTACTTCAAGGACTGTATGTATGGCTGTGTATATCTCTTTGCTAAAGAGACATTATCAAAGGACTTTGAAGTTCCAAACCATTCAAAACATCGAGGTCAAGCTGGCTCAAGATCATACATCTGTTTACCTCAAAGACACATGAAACAGCACAAATGAAAAACAAAACGCAATGAGAGCACACTTACTCCTGTCTCATTCTCACACACAATCACTCACACACATACAAGGTATAAGGAGGTTTAATATGTACGAGTGTGTATGACTTTGGGAATGAGGGAGTGAGAGAAAAAGAGAGAGAAAGAAAGAAAGATATGAGGCGAAAACTGCGACTTGCTGTAAACCAAATCTACTGTATATTGTTGTCTCTGTACACACACACTGTACATCCAGACACACACACACACACACACACACACACACACACACACACACACACACACACACACACACACACACACACACACACACACACACACACACACACACACACACACACACACACACACACACACACACATTTCTCAGCTGATACCACTCTTCCACATCCATACCAACACACCTACATCATATTAGTTGCATACATGTATTCCAATGGCTGTCAGGGCCCCATTATTCAACAGGCAAAGAAACCAAGAAATGACAAGCATGTAATTCAATGTAAAATGTCACATCTGGTGATATAGAATAAAAAGGAGAAATTGAACTATTTTCCTCCAATATAAAACCCTGACATTACAAAATGCATGATTTTATACCGGTATGGCGGAGAGATCAAAAGATGTGGTTATAATGGGAGTGGATGGGACACGAGTTGCTAATGTGTGAGTTTTTTGTTTAATCTGATTCCGTGCAAAAACTAATAATCCACCAAAAATAAATGTTGTTGCTAATCTTTGACAGGACTGTGATATAAAAAAAAAGAAGCCGATCCCCCCAACATTCATTATATGGAAAATAACTGCCTTTTTTTTTGCATGTTTTTCATAGAAAACGCAAATTCCTGTTTTCAAACTGGCAGTTCAAGGGTTAAAATCCTGAACATAATTTAACATTTGGTATTTTTGATCAGGACTGAAGTTGATTGAAAGATTTAACCCCAAAAAGTTTTTAAAAATATTAATCTGTTGTCATTTTAGAGCAGTTTTTGGAAGTGGACATTTTTGCCCCGAATGACTAATATGTAACTTTTTTGTGCAAAAACTAATAATGCAAAAAAATCAATTTTGCTGCTAATCTTTGATATATCCAAGACTGTTATAAAAAAAAAAGAGCCAGTCACCAGATATGTATTTTTTGGAAAATAACTAATTTTCTCTGTTTTCATCATGAAAAAAAACAGCGGCTTCATTTTTTTCAAAATGGCATTTAAAGGGTTAAAATCCTGAAAATGATTACATTTTTGGTATTTTCTATTAGGACGGAAGTTGCTTTAAAGATTGAACCCAAAAAAGTTGTGAAAAAAACCTTTTAATATAATGTTTTTATCAAAGTATTTTGCAGTGGACATTTTTGTCTCGAATGACTAATTTGCGTAGTCGATTTGTTACACAGTGAATTAAAGACCGATTTGAAAAATTGAAATTGGAATTCCAAAATAGATTGAGAAAATAGCCTTGTTACAAAAAATCAGGCCATTTGCATCAACACAACCAAAGTTATTGCAAAATGAAAAGTGAAAAATGACCCATATGGACAAAAACGTCCACAGTGATACCGGAGGGTTAACCCTGAAATATTTAATTCTTAACTAAAGCAAAATGTACTTTAAGATGTAAACTGATCTCTCATTGGTTGCTGCTGTGCCCACCTCCAGTCCTTTGACAAGCCGATTGGCTAGTTCTATTGTCTTGTTGGTGCGATTGACCTCTTCCTGAAAGCGCAATTTCTCTGAAGTGGCTTTCTCAAATGCTGTTGTCAGAGTTTCCAGGCTGCTGTCCAGCTCCTGAGGGGGATGTGAAATGATGTGCAACATTTAAATAACCTGAAAATAAATGTAATAAAACAAAAATAACAGCGTGAAACCACACATTAACCTCTGTCTAGAAGGCACTCAGTAAGATCTACTGTTACAGTACGGGTAGGTCTACAAGCTATTAAAACACGTCAAGGATCAGAATTAAATAGAAATTGCTCGAGGAAAAGTGGATTATAAGATTGCCTATAAAAGTCACTGCCTCCAGTAGGAACCAATAGGACCTTTACAAAAGACTACAGCCCCTATGTCACATCAATAAAATGTGGGGCCATTTACACCAGAAGCGAACAACGTTTTCTCTTGTTCAGCAGTTTATATGGCAATCTGTAATTTGAGTTTGTTGCAAATGTAGATAGAGAAAACTAAGAAAGGAAACATGATTTAAACAGACATACAGCAAGCTTTTTCCTGATAGCCTCTAGTTTCTCAGCAGCTTCAGTCAGATCAGCGTTGGCCTGAGACAGACACATCCTCTTCATCTCTACCTCACAAGATACCTGCAGACAAAACAAAATGCACACACACGCAAACACAGAGCAGTTTGACCCAAAGACAGCAATTATTTTTATGGAATCTCTAAAAAAAACACCATAATAAGCAAAAAATATGTAAAAATAAGTGTATGTAGAAAATCACCATGTCATTATTTCGGACTAAACCATAACCTGTAACATTAGTGAAAAGCGTATGTGACATTAAAAACAAAACTTTGGTCACATAAAATATCATGCACACAGTGTATATCTTACGTAAAAAAGCTTGTACTTACGAAGATCTACCCGAAGCAGAAATATTTGGGGAAACAGAATAAAAACAAATCAACCACAAGAACACATTACTGTATCCTGGAAATCATCACACACTGGCGTAGCGTGGATGACAGTAAATATGGATGACAGCCGGTTTCTATGTGTGCACCTCGTGGAAGCGAGTGATGTTGATCACCCAGGCACAGAGCCCTGCAGCAGCAGAGGATTTCTGTCGTACAAACTCGGGGTTGAACTCGGGGTCACTGAGGTGCTCGTCTCTCACGCACCTCACCGTGGCCTCGGGGATGTGCTCTTTGTCAAAGTTCACCAGAGCCTGTAGGAAGTCATCCACCTGCACAAGCAGAGGTGTGTGTTGTGGAAATTGATAAGAAAAAAGCATTGGCAAGCTTCTAATGTAACAGTGTTTGCTGAAATCCGTTTATATACAGTAGAGTGCTTGTTTTTTGGTTGAAAAACTATTTTATAAGAGGCAAATTAAGCAGCTGCACACTGAACATAAATTAAAGAGGCTACACATCCACCAGTATAAAAGGCTATTAGTAAAATTGAGAAAATATGTAAATGGGTAAATTAAGGAATAACAAAGCAATCAATTCACCATTGCAAAAAATATGAATACACATTCACAATAACTATAAATATTGAATTTGTAGTTGTGTTGGCATCTCAGACGAGCGATAAAAAAAACAGTAAATCATTTTAAATGTGTTTTGCAATGTTTTTTCTGCAGTAAATGAAATATATATGTGGGCTCTTTGGCTTTGCGTTAGCCAGCCATTAATCAAAGAAACACTACGAGGCGTCGCTGTGAAATATCACCTTGCTCATGACCATCTTGGAAGCCTTCCAGCTGCGATCTTTGGGGATTCGGCCTTGGGGAGACAGTAGCACCAAAACAGCTGCCGAGACGTTAGTGACAATAGCTGGAGGGTTGGGGAACGTCCTCAGCTCCGTCAAGTTCAACTGGATAAGCACACACACACACACAAAACAATTCAAATAAATCAATTGTGGTAACAGGATTTCAGTCTCTATATAGATGTGTATTGAGTTACCCTGTTTAATGTATTGAGGGCTGTATTGGCTGCCTGTAGGGCTGGTTCAGCCTTTGCCAGGTCGTCCTCAGTCTCCTGTTGCTGTTTGGTCACTTTAGCTTGGATTGCTGCCACCTGAAGAAAACAAAAACAAAGACATACAAATCATTTGAACTCTACTTCCTACCTTTAATTAATTGTTGCACGTTTGACTATATATACTGTAACACTGAAGAAGTGGCAGGAAATCCACGACTTTACATCTACATGTATGTGCCATTACACACACACACACCCAGTGTTACCCTTTGCTCCTCTGCATCTGCCACAGCTCTCTCTTGGTTGAGCCTGTCTGTCTGTTGTCCTATTTGATCCAAGAGAGCCTCTATGTCTGAGTTCCTCTGCCACAGCTCCACCTCCTGCACTGCTAGCTTGGCTTTCAGATCTTCTACCTGAACAACGGAAAGGAAGGATATGAAAAAACATGAAAAGGGTACACGGACTAAGGGAATAAAGGACATAAACAAACTAAAGACATTGTCTGACCTGTGAGGCAGTCGTCTGAAGTTTCTGCAGGCCGTTTTCTAACCGCTCCATCTTCTGGGTCAGCTCTGTGCGTTTTTTCTCCAGCAGGTTGCCGTACAGTTTCATGAACTCAAGGAAACTCTTTGGGGTGGTGTAGTTAAAGTGTTTCTCACTCTGCTGGTACTTTACACTCACCTGTAGCGTGTGGTTAAACGAGAAGCCGAGAGATGATGTCAGAGAAGGTAAAAGAAAGGGCGGTTATCACCCATGGTGCTTTGCAACAACTCACCTCATTGACACTGGTGTGGGCGTAGGAGATGAACTCACTGATAGACGCCCGCACATTTGGCTGCACAGGATACACACGTACAGAGGTTTAGGGAATTATTAAATTGACCCACATAGTTTTAGAGCGACCTCATTTTTCTTAATAGACTTCATTAACACAAAACGTCATGTTTATAGATACAACGGGTATACTACTTACATTTCCAAATAATCTTTCCACTATTAAAAAATGCATGTTTTTCCTTTGCGTTGCTGTATAAGTGTGTGTATGTGTAAGAAGTATTGGGGTGCCGGGGCCGTTGTTTTTTAGCTGCCTTTAAGTTGGATGCCTTTGGTTTTGTTTATGTTTGTTCTGCATTTATGTGTACAATGTAAAAAATGTAATACAAATCTTAATGACAAAAAATCAATAAAAAAATGCATGTTTCTATTCTTCAACTCCCAAAGGAAGTAATTAATATTTAAAAGAAAATGTGTATGAATGCTATATGAATGTGCACCTCCAGTCCAGGTATCTTCTCGATGAAAGTAGTGCTGACAGACTGCAGGGCGAGCTGAGGCCAGGAGTGAAACCAGTCTATGGCTGTACAATTCACCAGAGCCGGAAACTTCCTTGCACGCGTCCTCAATGTGAACCCGACTGGGGAGAAACACAAGACAACCTGGAAGAGGGTGGTGGAAGTTATATTTAATAATCAATGATATGGGAGCAAGCATATTACACATAATACTGTTTCAGACCTTGAGCTGTCTTCGGATCCTCTCAATAAAGAAGCTCCAGCAGTTGTCTCTGCTATCTATGAGTCCTAATCCTCTCAGCTCCATCCGGATGGAGGTCACAATCATGTCTACCTCTTCATCACTGAACAGGTCTGGAATATCCCCTAAATAACACAGACAATGCAAGCTCAAAATTTGAATTTGTTCCTATTTACAGTACAAAAGGTTAATACAGAACTCAGCAGTGTTCAGTGGAGTTGCTTTCAGCTGATTGCAATAGTTTCTCCCTTTAATATTTCACCTGATAGAGTAAAATGTTTCTGTGTGCTTTAACTAGAGGGGAATAACTAACACCAGTGTGATTCTGGTGAGATTATGACCATCCTGGCCAAAGTTACAGATTACAGTTTATGGATTCAACTTGTGTTCACTTGTATTGCCCACTGACTGTAAAGGTATTGTATGCTAGCGGCTAAAGCTCAAAAGGTCATACAAAATACACTTGTGTTTATTTGGACAATATGTGTAATAAAAAATAAAAGTGAATTAGAATCAGTCGGTTTAACGTGGGGAATGAATCATCATTATCCCTGCACCACTCTATCAAGGAAACATATCATTCAATGACACATTTTGACAAGGTTTCTGGTTCCATCCTCTTTCCCTTACGTATATACAACCTGTGTATCACTTGTTTTCGTACACTGCTAAAAATAAACATGTATATGCCGATGATATTGATGGTATTCCCTAAAAGAAAGTAGGCTGACTTTAGCTTTTACATGTAACACACTGAAGCAAGACGTCTTTGCTCATCAACATAAAAGGAGTTTAGCACAGTCCGTGTAACCGAACCTGAGGCCAGCATATCGTTGATGAGCACCAGGAAGCGTTCGTCTGGAATCTGGGCGTCTGTATGCAGGAACACTGTCCCAATGTTCTTCACCCCCACCTTTATATACAATGCTGCTATATCACTCTGGAGATCCGGGACAAAGAACATGTAAATATGTCATGCTACAGGTTTACTTACATTACAGTAAGTGACATTGTGTATCTTTTGTTCATATGTTTACCTTGAGGTCATTGATTCCATAACCTTTACGAAGAGTGATTTGGAAAACTTCCAGTGAGCTAAGGAAAGCAGCCAGCCGACAAAGACTCTGCTTCCCGCTGCCCCCGACCCCCACCAGCAGGGCGTTACCATAAGGGGCCTCCAGGATACGACTGATGCGACACCTGAGCACAAACAACAGAATGAATTGTGTGTCTATGCCCTGTGGTTTACATATGTGCTAATCTGTGTAAATCCTCCCTGGTGCATGTTCTTGTGTTATACCAATTATTCATGCAAATGTCTCTGCGTGTGTGACTTACACATGCTGGATGGCTTCTTCAAACAGTACCAGGTCCATAACGGCATTCAGCTCATTATAATGCTCCAAAGCATCAGCCAGCGTCTTCTGGAGTTTCTCCCAGTCTGAAGCCTGACAAGACGGGCAAATAAACAAAAGTAACTCTCGAGTGAGGGCAGCAGTGTCAAAGTGACTATGTGGGAACTTCCAGATACGTAATTAAATGAAGTTCCTATCAAGACTTGAGTTGATTAACTTCCAATTCCAACCCCACACAGAAAAGAAAGGTAATTAGTTTAGCTAATGACAGTGCACTCATTCTCATTTATCTTCTGACAGATTAGACATGACAGGAGAATATGTGCCATAAGGTTTTTCAATATGTGAGCGACTATAGTCTGCATACTAAATTGATCAAAGTCAAAAACAATTAAACTTACATATTTTATTACCATGGTTAATAAAGAATAAATGGATGCTTGATGGGAGCAACATTGTATATAAATCGGAACTACTGTAGCTTGTGTGTGAACGTGTCGAACCTGATGGTAGCGCGGCTCTCCCATTCCCAGAGCAAAGTGACAGTACACCAAAGGCTGGTGGATGAAGATGGACTCGTCTATTCCCTGGAGGAAACGGGTAGACACAGATATATGAAAAAGGCAAGGCAATACCGAACAGGCCACAGTTAAACTGGCCACATGTCTATAAAAAAAAAAAGTATTTTTAACTATACAGTATGGCATACTAGAGATTGCCTAGAAACAGAATCTGTGTTTTTCATATTTTTGGAACTGGGGGTGTTGCTGTGTTTCTTTGAGTAAATGTATTTGAATTGATGGTCGGTGTTGAATACAACATATTACATTTACAGGATTTTCTTGTTTTTCTAAACATTATTCACCCATGTCACAGAAAATCCATCTTCCCAAACACACACATTTGAACACAGAAGATATAAATGTACAATTATTGACAACAATATAAACCACAAAACAAACATAAAATATAGAAAAATGTGTTGAGAAATAATAGAAAACCAAGAAAAAGAATAGAAAAATAAAGAAATACAAATGCTATTCAGAGATTACTGTAAAGGGTTTCTGGAAAAGAAATTCAAGGAAGCACACTTAAATATACTCTGTTTAAAAAATGTCAAGCAAAGGACATTGCTTTATTTTTTGTTATTAAGATTTGTATTACATTTTTCACATTTTATACATAAATGCAGAACAAACATATACAGGCAGCAGCAGACTCACACACACATGCCTACATACACCTGCGCACACATTAATATATACATCAACGCAAAGCATGTAGATACACATTTAAAACAAATACATCATATACAAGCACATGTACATGTACACATATACAAATATACTTCCTGTCCCTCCCTAGGACAGTGCACCTTTGATATAGGCCAAGAAGATGTGCCACACTCCATTAGATTTGCTTGGGACATTATTTACCCTGGCGATCATCATTTCAAAGGCCGCAGTCTCTGTCATGAGTTTGAGCCATTCTGTAAACTCTGGCTTATGTGGGCTCTTCCAGTTGCATAGGATAAGCCTGGCAGCTACTATAAAACCTGTTAAAGTCAGTCTAAGTTCTGCTTTAGTAAGGCCCGGTGGCACAAGAGATTAGTCCGCCAGCAAACAGAACCGTGGCGATTCTGGTAGAGGCTTTCTGAGCCACCCTTCACGGTTTTTTAATACCACTTTCCAAAAAGGCAGTACCCTTGGGCAATCCCGCATAGAGCATGAAGAAATGTGCCCATTTCTCTATTACATTTCCAACGTGTATTGTCCTGAGCCATTTCAAAAAATGTCTGGGGTGTAAAATAATATCTATGCACAATTTTATAATGGATAAACTTGCTTCACGTATCCCTTGTAGCCCAACCTACATTCAAGACTATATCCTGCCATAGATCCTCCCTAATCTCACTACCAAGATCTTTTAGCCATATCTTTCTCAGGGCTTCACATAGTCTAATATGAATATGTGACATTTTTCTATAGAATAGTGAGGCAGAGTGTAGAGTATGGGGAGAATTTAGACACTCTTGAATCTTATTCTCTTCTTCCTCATCCCTTGTCAGTCCAAATACCGAAACCAACGCTGTAGTAGATATTTCCAGAAATCCCCTTTATCAGTCAAGTTAAATCGTTTCTTAAGGTCCTCAAATGACATGAACAAGCGGTCTCTGTGGAGATCATTGACAACATGTATCCCTTTCGCCAACCATGTATGCCATAAAAATACCTTTTTCCCTATGCAGATTGAGGGGTTGTTCCATATGGAGGATTACATTTGTTTGTATTGTGAGATGCCCAAAATCTTGTGTGCCCTTGCCCATGCCCAATGGGAATGTTGTAAAATCAGATTTCCTCCCTGTTTTGCTGCGTTTTTCTGGGATAACAGTTCAACGACCTTAGCCGGTGCTGCAAGTGCCCCCTCCATCATCACCCACCCAGGGTTAAACCTATAATTGGTCCAGTGTCTTGCTATTTTATTAATTTAAAATGCTATGTTGTATAATTCCATATTAGGGAGGCGCTCAGTCAGTAGGGGCTTGGACTGGGAGCTGTAGGGTCGCCGGTTCAAGTCCCCGACCAGACCTAAAATATGGAGTGTGGACTGCTACTTGGATAGGTCCCAGTTCACCACCTGCCCTGCCGTGGTGCCCTTGAGCAAGGCACCGGACACGCTCCCCGGGCGCTGTACAATAGCTGCCCACTGCTCCTAGTACTAGACTCCTGGTACTAGGATGGGTTAAAAGCAGAGAACACATTTCACTGTGTGTGCTGTGTGCTCTGCATGTGTGACCATTAAAGGGGGTTTCATCCCTCCCAATTCTATCTAGTCCACCACTATCTCTTGGGGCAAAGAGTCTTTTCAGAGCATTCTGGGCTTTTTTCCATTCCATAAAAATTCCCTAATCAGCTGATTATATTGTTTGAAGATTTCATCAGAGATGGTTACCGGTATGATCATATACATATAATTAAATTGTGGGGCATCCACCATCTTAATAATATGAATTTTCCCCAATAAAGTGAGATGTATCCATTTCCATTTTTCCAAATTTGCCTTAATTTAATTTAATTAGAGGAGTCATATTAATAGAGATGATATATTCTAGCCCTGAACACAACCTGATGCCAAGATATTTCATTCCAACTGGGATCAACTTCAAATTGAATGTTGACACCGCTGATTGGTTGAATCCAGTCGATACGGGCATACATTCAGATTTCTGCCAATTTATCTTATAGCCTGATATTTTCGGAAATGATTCAATTGTAGATAGAACATTAGGGATTGACGAAATAGGATCCTTGATAAGTAATAAAATATCGTCCGCATATTGGAACATTTTGTGTTCCCTTTCCCCCTGTAAATGATCTTCCCCTAATGAATCCTACCTGGTCTGAGTGTATTAAGTGTGGCAGAATGCTTTCCAGACTCTTAGCAAGAACCTTGTTGTTTCTCGTCAAATGTGTTAGTTATGTTTATGTATTTTGTCCGTCATTTCCTGTTTTATTTTGTACTTACCTCTTGTCTTTCATTTCAGGCCCTGTTTTCTTCCTCCCCCTTGTGTGCTTTTCCCGCCATCATCAGTGTCTGCCCCGCCCCTGACTTTTTCCACCTGTTCCGGACTCACCTCATGTTTAAATAGTCCTGTCTTTCCCCTGTCCTGTGTCAGTTCGTCTTGTTTGTTTCTCCTAATGGTCGTGCCAAGCCTCAACTCAGAAAGGATCGCTTTCTCTCATGTCAGGTTTTGTTTATTTTGTTAGGCTTAAGTTTTTATTGTGTCCTTTTTTGTTACGCTAGTTTTTTCCTCCTTGTGAGCGCCTTTTGTTATTTCCACCACCTACTCTTTTAAGAGGGGTTATCTGAACTGTATAAATAAATATAATTTTTTTTATATTCAAGACTTTGTCTCTGGGTCGTGCATTTCATCAGTGGGGTCTTTATCCTTTTTTAATAATTATAGAAATCATAGGATATTGCTTTATCAAACAATAAAGATTTTCTGATTGTCTGACTGGTAATGGAGTGTCATTTTACGTTTACGTAGGGTCATATTATTCATTTCTCAATGTCTTAAGATAAAGGTGTTGCTGTATGTTCCCTCTTTCTTACCTCGAAATATCTCTTGCCAGTGTCCAGCAGGATTTTGGTGAATAGTTCCACATCTTTCTCTTCCATCAGTTTGTCGGAGTAGACCCTGGAGCTCTCATGCAGCCACAGGTTCACCAGGTCTGTGGGGTAACGGATACTCTCCGGCAGGGCAAACAGGATACCCTACACACCAACATACATGGAATCAATAATCACATGATTCAGAAACACACATTTCCTTCTCTTCATCTGAATAACTGCATACCTGGAAAATGTTAGACAGGTCTCGCAGGTTGAAGATGTAGTGGAAGCGTATCGCTGTGGGGAGGAAGTTCTGGCTGATTTTTTGGTGCAGACAGATAGCTGCCTGGATGAGCAGATCCAAAAGATGGATGGTTGGATAGATATTGGAACAGAAAAACAGATGGTCATTACTATGGATAGAGTGGTACACTGATAGACCAATAATATTTTTAATGTAGATAAATGCAGCATACTATAGGTGTACCTGCATGAGGGTCCCCACTGAGCGAGAGACCCCGTAGCTGAATCCTCCCTGCAGGAAATGAGCTGACAGGATGCTGGAGAAGATGGTGGCTAATCCATCAGCACTGGGAAAATGTACTGCAAACACTGAGAAATGCCTCTGAAAGGTGTAAAGAGAGATTTGAAAATGACTTGCCACCACTTGATAGTATGACTGGCATGAATTCAACATTTAAAAAAAAAAAAGATTCCTCTAACTACTTTTTAAATGTAACTATTAATTAGATAATTTTATCATCAGTTATTAGCTTTTTAGAACATGCTTACATCACCCTCATTTTTTATAGATTGTTTATCTTTTCTTTTTAACTTAATTGCGTCTTCCTTTCACAGCTGATTAAACCCATTATGTGTTCATTTGTACGTGATAAATTACTTTGTAAAAATGCTTAAAAATCTAATTAAGTACAGTAATTGCAGTAGAAAGAGCAATGGTGATAATAGTTTTTTGTTCATACAGTATGCGTGTGTGTGTGTGTGTGTGTGTGTGTGTGTGTGTGTGTGTGTGTGTGTGTGTGTGTGTGACATGCCTGTAGTCTGGGGTTGATAGAGAAACTCCCTGATGTTGGGTTCATACAGGTGATGTACTGGCAGTTATGTATTTCCTTTAGGACCAGGCGTTGTCTGTCATACCTACAAAAGGTGTAGTACAACTCTTTACTGCGCAGTATGCTCTTACATACAGATGTGAATGTGTATCTTTACTATACATTCATGTAAAACTGTGTGTTTCCTGTCTGTCTTACCAGTGGTTGTAGTCGAGGTGCTGTCGTATGAGTGTGTGCGGCTGGACAGTCCCATAAACATCCACCTCTGGCATGTTGAGGTCGTCTATGAAGTAAATGAGTCTCTTAGCGGTGGGGGGAGCAAATTTACGACCAGCTTTCTTCTCCAGGGGTTTCTCCAAGACACCTGAGGTCCATATAATGCAGAAGACAGTTGATGAAAAAACCTGTCTGCTGTGCTCGCAGCAAATGACTCATGAGTAATGTATTTCAAAATGCAGTCTGCAGCAGAAATAAATAATTTAAAAAACAAGAATAAATCATGTTTAATAAATCAAGTGTAATGAGTCAGAGTAAAGCTTATTCTAATGAATGCAATGTAATTCAAGCAATATTAAAGGGCAAACGCAGTATGGTATTACAATGAGATTTCAAAACGCTGTTACAGTATATTCGGCAAGCTTATTTGTAGCCAAGACTTATAACTTACTTACTTTTCACTTATATTACATTACAGTACATGTCACTTGTTAGACGCTTTTATCCAAAGCGACTTACATACTCAATACTGTGGGCAATCCCCTAAGGAGCAATTTGGGGTGAAGTGTCTTGCCCAGGGACACAACGACATGCTGACTGCAGTGGAGTTTGAACCTGCTAGGACCCCCTGAACCGAACACCAAAGCACAACCCCATATATAATGCATCTTACCTAAGTAAAGTAAAGTACACATATAAAAGAGATTTGAAACAGAGCAAGGGCATTTCAAAAATATATTCTACTTGAAAAAACAATTCCCTTTTACAGGAATAATTTAGATACATCACTGTACTTTTCGAAACCCCCACTGTGCCATGAAAGTGTGTAAAGTCAATTTAATCTTAGTAAGCACAAAACTCCAGTTTCCTTCTGTGATCCTTACGCTGCAGCATGGCCGATGTGGTGTAGTAGTTGAAGGGGACTTTAGCCACTATGAAGTCCTCCTTCAGCTTGGCCACTTTGTCTGATACCAGGATGGTTTTACCCACTCCTGCGTTGCCCACTAACATGATAGGTTTTCCTCTGTGGAGCAGCAGGTCCATGAAGTAGGTCAGACAAAGGGTTTCTGGAGTGTGGACCAACACAGTCTGAAACACACATACGAAGCAGGACCTTAATGAAAGAACTGTTCAATTAAGTATGAGCATAGTGTAAAGCAATTCTGTTCTTTGTACACAAATCATTACCTGTAATGGTACCTCAGGCTCTAGCTCAAAGGGCAACATCTTCTCGCTCCAAGGGGTAAACTTTTTTGTCTCAGAGTCAATGAAATAGTCGAAGACAGTGCCCTGGGAAGGAAACTTCACTGCCCTCATCTCTTTAGACCACCAGCGGCTGAATTCTGCACGGTAGTCATTCAGCTGGTTGTTGGGAAAATATCATAATGTGACATATTAATCTGAATTTAAATAGTGCAATAAAAGTTTTTCAAGAGAGCACTTAGTCACCACACACATGGTCCTGGAAGAGGGCCCCTCCAAAAGCCCAGACACAAGCGAAGACAAAGTAGATCTCATAAAGTTCTCGCGGTGAGTCAGGAGGAGTGTTGTCCTCTGTCAGCAGGCAGTCCAACAAGGAACACAGTGTCTGATTGGCCAACACATATACATCTGATTGGTCAATACATCGTAACACATTGCCCTTTTTGACAATATGCAAAAACACAACATCTGGCTAAAAAGACAGGATGTAAATGTTTGTGTGACAGAATAGGTGGGATACACAATGAGCATGGTGTGTTCTCACCTGCACCATGCTGCTCTCTGGTATGGGAGTGATGGTTTTCAGGTTGCAGCGCACTTGTTCCAGGCAGTACGGCACGTACTTATCGAACAGAATGGTTAAGTTGGCTCGCTCTGATTGGGCCTGTCTGGTGTCTATCCAGCTTGTCACATACCTGGATATACAGCAAAGACATCAGGTGTACAATTTCAGAAAAGCAAGGGAATAAGAAGCCCATGATTTCCAAAGTGTGTTTTTGCTTTTGCGTGGCTTACGAGCTCCAGCCAAGATCTTGAGGGTTGACAAAGAGTATTCCTGCCCTGGAGACAGTAGCTGGAGTTGCTGCCTTCAGATGAGAAATCTCAAACAGTAGACGCATCGAGGAAGATAAACTGATCCTCTCATTACTGGCAAGAGTCAGAACCTGGAAAAAGTAGAGGAACATGAGGTTGTGTTCAGTTTAAGCATTAGGTCAAATATATAAAGCAGCCGAAATATGAAGTGAACAACACTGACAAAAAATAATGATAAAATTGTTAATCCAGGGCTTTCTGGATGAGGATGAAAGCCTATTAAATCTTTGCATGAAGGACAACATTCTGCATTATAAGAATAAAAAAAAATAGAGCAAAAGGTGCACTCTGACCTTATTGTCATCCATGACTGTGTTGAGTGACTCAATCCACATAGGGTCAATATCCCCATCCAGAACAATCCATTTGGGTCCATCATGACCCACTGAGGTGAGCTCTCTCATGGTAGAGGAGAACAGACCTAAAGCAATGAGTCAAATAAACAGTGGCATATCAATACCAACACTATTAAATGGTCCTATACAATTATCAAAGTTGTACAAAAGCAGACTCATGTAATGCAATCATAGTAATTTATTCCACATCAAAATGATATAAACCAGAGCTAACTCTGAACCAGAAAATGTACTTTGACAAATTCTAATTCATTCTGTGAGTAGGCTTTTGAATAAATTATGGTTTTGACACCGAAAATAACTCATTCTTGACAGTGACCCACAAGCTGCAGAAAAACACTGGCTCCCTTGAACAGTGTGTTAAATTCCGTGTAAAATTCTCAAGCCCCTCACCGTCTTTCCACTCTCTGGTCGCAGGGTGCAGGTATCCAAACAACTCGTCTGTGGTCACAGCTTTCGGGTTGATATCATTCCAAACTGTCTTCATCTTCATGTTTGCATACGTTCTATGGAGAGTCTTCAAGATCTGTGTAGTTCACAAAATCAAATCCCTTATTGTTTACTAGATGGTCCATATGTATGAAAACAGGGAAATTCAACTCTTCCTTGACTTAAGCTTGGGGAGATCTGTGAAATATGTGTTCTGGTACAAGCTTAAAAGCCATCATTTACAAAATCAGCTTATAAAATACATTTGCAAATCCTATTTTGTATGTATTAATGGATACAGCGTATATCGAAAAGTTAACCTGGCTCTTTCCGGTTCCTGGTCCACCTACTACAAACACAGAGTGTCTGACCGCCAGCAGCTCCTCCAGCTGGGTCACCTGTAGACACAAACAGTGGATCATAATGGATTATGATATAAATACTATTTAAAAAAAGGACAGACCTATGTATGTACTGTATATTAATTAATTTGCATATTTGTGTTCCCAATGAAACAAAGTACTGTGCATCGTCAAAAGAAAGTAAAAACTTGCAATTTAGAACTATTAATAAATGACTGTAAACATACTGTAGTGATGAACTGAGTTTTATTTACCAAAGTAACATATGTTTATTCACATTGCAGGCAATAGTGAAACAGAGGCATTTCTTCCCCAGAGCACGGCATAGTTATGGAGCACCTTAAGTATGAAGTTCTCCTCCGGCTGCAGGCGCAGTTCACTGACTGACTGGCGCACAGCGTTCTCCAGCTCGGGGTCTCTCTTCCTGGGCACATCCAGCTGAGGGAACAGGTCACTGATGAGCCCGAGGAATATCGGCACGTCACTGGTCACTATCTTAGGCAGGTTGAAGTCCCTCAGCGCCCGCATCAGCACCTGGGCAGGAAATGACAGTGTGGATGAAGTAATGTAAATGCAATTATGAACTCAAGATTTGTCAAAACCACAAGCCACATGAATGCAAAAATTGTCCCCATATCAACTACCTGTGAGATCAGTGTGAAAATGAGCATTAATCATTGACAGCAGATTGATGCGTACCTGTTCCTCAGGTCTGCTGCGTTCCTCTCTCTTCAGAGACCCAGCCACAACCAGGACTGATTTGATAGCTCTCAAACCCCAATCATAATGATCCTAACAGAAAAAGGAAAAAACATAACCGATCAAGCAGTGAAAGCAAGTACTATACTGTGTCAAGTATCTTTTATCTTCCGGTACAGTGGATGATTATAACAATATGTTAACCATGTGCAGCAGAGTGGAAGACTATTTGAATAAGAGTTACAATACCCAGTTCACTATATTTGAGGGGAACACCTCCTACATTACAATTACAATGTTATTTCCATAGCCTAGGAAAGTTCAATAAAAAATATCGAGAATGAGCTACTAATGAGAGATAACCTTTATGATCTGTTAAGATCCTTTCTAGTTCTGCTTTTAGATTACAGTGGTTTAATGTACCTGTTTGGACAGCAGCTCCTTACAAAGAGTGTAGAGGCTGATGAACTTTCTTGCCAGCAGACGAGCATCTATGAAGCCTTCAGCAACCAACATGATCTCACAGATCAGCTCAAAGTCTGGGATCACCATGGCACAGGGCCTGAACAGTGAACGAAACTCATTTTAGTAATCTTTGACATTTGTAATATCTTGCAATACTCTCTCCTCAGTTTAAATATCAGACCTGAATAGAGCTTTGAGATTCTCTGGGAGCTCGGCCCTGCCAGCATAACCAGGGTTCAGAGTGATGAAGATCCCCACTGTTGACTTCAGTTCAATCTCTTCTCCCAGGAAATGGAACCTAAATGCACACAGAAACAATTAGAGATGAGTCTGCAGAGGAATGTCAGCCTGGATCAAAAGACAAATTCATTAGTACAAGTACAGTTTTCGTATCTACCTTGGCTTCTTGTTGCGTACAGCATCCTGTATAGTCTTGACCTGCACAGCTACCACAGACAGCACCTCCACTGAGATCCTGTTGAACTCATCAAAGCAACCCCACACCCCGGTCTGAGCCAGACCTTTGTAAATGTTTCCTATGGACTGAAGACATGCGGTGGAGACAAAGTGAGTTAGTTCAGAGGTGGATTTATTATAATTGGCATAATGAATAGAGTAAATAAGACATAAATAGACACTACGGATAACATCTGCGCAGTCGATGCTACCTTGTAGTCCATCTGTTCTGAGCAGTTGAACACATAGACCATGATGCCCAGGGAACGTCCCAGATCTTTAGTGGTCTCCGTCTTACCGGTGCCTGCTGGGCCTGAGGGGGCACCGCTCATAGTCAGATGGAGGGACTGGGTCAGTGTTATGTAACACCTAACAGAGGCAGGGTAGAGATTTGAAATGATAACAATATTGACACGGTTAGTTACTCTGATCCACACTTTTCCAAAGTGGACTGAAGTATATGTTAAAAATATGGTATGATATACATGTGGTCAGATATAAGACTTCAAAGCTACTTTAGTTTGCCCTTTTTTGACATCGAAAAAACAATATTGTTTTCATCTTTAGACCCAGATTAACACCTTTTTTAATACGAGTTACCTTCTTTCAACCATTGTACAGTTTTTAAGTTGTTAGGGAGGCTTCCTGGATCATTATCCTTCGTGGGACCCCCCTCTCTCTCTCTGAGTCTGAATGATATTGGGCAATGTAAATAACAGGCACTTCCTCTACTAATGTCTGTCTTCACCGCCTATTTAACTGAGGTCCCACGGCACCTTTCTCTTTCCAATACACTTTGCACTTTCTTTAATGATGTGTAAAATCTGTGTGCTCGTGCATCAGTGTGACGTATAGTACTACAGGTGTACCTGTCAGTTAGAGGAGTGATGACCAGTCTGTTAGTGTTCCCCAGGTATTCATAGCTGAACTGGAACTGGGCGTCACAGATGTTGATGTAACAGTGTCTGGTTTCGTCATCCCAGCGGTGGCGTAACTGGGACAACCAAGCAAAGGCCTGGCCGGTTGTCACCTACAAGACACATAGAGTTACACCAACATCATTTTTTTGTGCTTTTATTCAGCAGATAAGTGTTTCACTTCAGCCTTACCTTCTGAGTTATGAGATTAGCCACCACGTCTCGAGCATGGACATCAATAGTGCAGACGGTCATAATTTTCTGCCTGTCCCCAGGAGTTAAATCTCCAAGCAGCATGTGGATCAGTGAGTTCAACTGTGTGATCTAAAAACAAAAAATGATCACTGAACACAACACATTTGGAATGAAATGTGATAAACAAACAATTTAAATGTGTATCTAGCAAAGAATCTGCAGATGAATCAATTATCAAAAGATGAGTTAGTTGCAGCTCTGCCTAACAATATGTTGAATGTATAGCACTACCTGTTTCCTGTTGTAGTCTTTGAGAGCTGTCTCAAATCCCTCCTCCACTCTCTCAAAGGCAATGCCCACGTCTGTGGCCCACCACACCTGACTCCCAGTCAACCCTACCTGTGAACGGAGAGAAAGTCAGAGACAGACAACAGATGATTTTGGTGTTCATAAAGTTAAAGTTGTATTTCTACAGACACAGCATTAACAGACCTGAGCAGGGTAGTCGAACATCCACTGGTCTCTGGGTTTGTCCTCATAGGCGGCTACAGCCTCCTGGATCTCCTTTCTGACCGTGCAGCGCATGGTGCTCTCCAAGGCACTCAGCCAACACTCTGCCTGAAGAAGGAGACACAATTTTACATACATTGAAATACAAATAGAATTCAATACTATATAATGATTGGAGAATGCACAACATGATTACACATAGCAACTGTTTGCACACACGATAAAGTACATACTGTGCATATTATAAACAAGAGAGAAAAGTGAATATAGCAGTGAGGGAGTGTACATCTACTTTGCACACAGAAATCGAATTCTGTTTTTCAATACCTGTCCTTCGCAGACACATGGCTCAAAGAATGGAACATATTCTCCCTCTCGGCTGAACATCCCTATAGCAACTGCCTCCCCGTCTTCCTCTCCTCCTCCACCTCCGCCTGAGTCCTTAAAGCGAAGATCTGCTATGTTGTCAAACAGCTTCAGCAAGTGTCTAGTGACCTGAGGAATAAAACACACAAATATAATAAAGTTCATTCATTATTTTCAAGGTCATGTTGTTAACAAGTCGTTATCTCTTGACTGGATTTAAGTCTTTCAACCTTATATCTATTATCATTCTCCACAAATCAAATAACTGGATGGAAGACAATATTGAACTGATACAATTAGCTGAAGCTTTAAGTATTTGGAAAACAAGATCAGATTGTGATCAGTCACCTGTTTGGGCTGTGTCCCCTTGGAGACAATCTCCAGCAGGTCTGAGGCAGAGACAAAGTAAAACCTGGGGAAAGTGAGTCTCTTTGTCTCCAGGTACTCGGCCAAGGCCTTCTCACACACAGACAGCCTCTGCTGCAACGTCTCCAAGTTCTCCAGGAAGCCAGGCTGGTTAGTCACCTCTACCATATTACTGTTCTGCACCACCTCAGTCATCAAGGTCTCGGGAGGGAAAGAAGCCAAGTCAGAGAAAAAGAACATTTCACACACCATTAGGATGTGGTGAGGTGGATGCATGTCTTGTGTATTATGTGTTAGCTCAAGTGGTATAAGAAGTATGCAGATGCTTTACTCAAGTAACAGCAACAATAACAGTCTGTGAGAAAACTCCACTACAAGTAAAAGTCTTGCATTCTAAACCTTACGTAAGTTAATCTACTGTACATACCCGAAACACCCATCTCTAAAAAGTAAACTTTTCCTGAGCTAAAAAAAGGTCTAAAAGTTTGTTTAGCTAGGTAGGATAAAATTCTTTCTACATCTGGAAAAAAATAAGCTTTTTCACAGGAAAGGCAGTAAAAATGTACAATATTTGCCTCTGACAAGTAGTGGAGTTCAAGCAGATATAGTTGCATAAAAGGGAAAAACTCAAGTGAATTACAAGTATCCCCAAATTGTACTTAAGTGCAGTACTTGAGTAGATGTACTTTCCCCCTCTGGGTACCTGGAAGTCAGAGTGAATTCCCTGGAAGCGCTCAGCATCGTTGGCCAGCTGGCAGCGGATGTCGTGGCTGTTGGTGAAGATGCTGTTGAGGTGGGCCCATGTGCGTTGGACGGACATACAGGCCGAGATGACGAGGTCGGCCACCATCAGCTTCTTCTGCCATCCACTCACCTCCGCCTGGAAATACTCCACGTACTTACTCATCAGGATGTTCTGCAGCTGCACCTGAAGAGAAAGAAAAGCAGTGGCTTTACATCATGATCTGTAAGAATCTTCTACAATGACAGAAAGCACTACAGAAGCCAAAGCATGATAATCTATATGTAGCAAGGTTCAGCATTAAACCACTGAGAATCTGCACAGTTTTCACGCTCACCTGATTGTCCTCCAGTGTTTCTATCAGATTCTCATCGGCTTTGAGCAGAGGGGTTCCTGTGCTGCTGTGAGTCTCATAAGACAACGACATGACACTCCACGTCTGGGTTATCTCGGCCAAAACCTGAGGAAATGTAGCTTTAGAATGGTGCAGTAAGACCAACATTAAACATTTAATGATGTTACTAAATATGCTAAGCATCTTATTTCTTAATAAGACTGTGTCATTTGAGCTTATTTGTCCATTGTGAGCCATTTTACAGTATTTCTTTTTTTAAGAATATGGTAGAAGTGACGATTTATGATAAGGGGATTTTGGACATAATTTCTCTCTAAATTCAGGTTTTTATTTAGATTTTTTGTAATTTTTTTTTTTATATACTTCTTTGCCAAGTGATCTGATTTTGAACTTTGAAATGCAGAACAAGTCAGAATAACCATTACAGCTACTACATTGACATACAGGACACTATTATACAACTGAATGCTATCTTTGATACTCACTTTCTCAATAGCCATTTCCTTCACAGCCTTGTCCACTATGTTTTTGACCTCGTCCTCCACACGGTGAAGCTGTAATTCCAAAAGGTCCCCCAGGGTGGTGCCTTCCCCCATCACAAACGTGACCTGAGAAGGAAAAGGGATACACAGCAGCCATGAGAGCGATCCGATTTCAGATACGGATAATTGGGCTCACTGAGCTGTGCAGGTCATTACAGGCCTAGACGTTGAATGAATGTTGAGCATGTAAAGAGTAGATTATAAGAGAACATAACTCAATTCAATAGCATGGTAATGATCAAAGTGAAGAACTTGATTAATGATGAAATATTATAGAATAGGATTGTTTGAGACTTAGTGGATAGTGTCATACCCCTGTGGTGTTCATAAGCTGTTGCCAGTGTCTCTCTCTGACAGCGGAGTTTTGCAGCTCGTTGACGGCTCTCAGAGAGGTCAACAGGTTCTTTACAGTCGACTCCAGACCTATGTAGACGTCCCATGCCCTCACCTCCTTATCCAGCATCTTCATCTCCTTATATATACAGAAATAGTCAATACGTGTGAGAGTGGTATACTATTTTGCTTTACTGGGTAAACATTTTTGGCCATGAAAGCATGTTATACTTTGGCAAATCGCCTGAGCTCCATGTCCATCTGCTCAACGTTGATCTCCTTCCATGGAGTCTTGGTCCAATCTTCTATACTGGTCTGGCACAGAGAGGAGAATGGAAATATTTGATCTGAAAAAATACATTTCGCCAGACACCCCTACAGACTTAAAGGTCAGCGATAGATAAGGAATACTCAGCAGGTGGGTAAGTGCAGTGAAAGGCTGAGCCTCACAGGCTTTTCCGTCTCGTGAAAATACCAACATACGGTATTCGTTTTGAGCTTATAAACATTTACCTTCACAAAGATGACCATGTCCCAAACTGCTTTGACCAGTATGATGTCAGAGCGACACTGGCACAGTTGCTTGTAGTCTGGGAAGCTGACCTCAAACAGATCAGCTGTGTCCTGCAGCTTCTTCATTTCTGCCTCCATCACTGCTACTCCTCGATTAGACTGGAGACAGAGGAGTTTTGTGGCTTGAAATTGTATTGATTGATAGATTTGATTTAATTATACACTCAAAGGCACTACTAAGGGCTCACCTTATCAATTAGTTTATATTGCTCCTCCACATCGATCCTAAAGATGGACTCGGTACGAAACTGTTCTCTGAAATCATGCTGCTTCACCTGAATACAAATAAAAAGCCTGTCCATTAAGGATTCATCTGTCTCCATCTCACCATCTACGAAGGTGCAAACTGGGGGGTGGGGTGGAGTCAGTCATATATAATGCAGGAAAGAAAGGTTTATATGTCAGATATTGAGCTCTGTGTAGGGGGCATACAACACTGACATCCTATCCTACCCCCCCCACGCACGCACGCACGCACGCACGCACGCACGCACGCACGCACGCACGCACGCACGCACGCACGCACGCACGCACGCACGCACGCACGCACGCACGCACACACACACACACACACACACACACACACACACACACACACACACACACACACACACACACACACACACACACACACACACACACACACACACACACACACACACACACAGCCTCACCTCAAACCGGACACACTTCCTGCGAATAACTGAAACCTCATTGGATTGTAGTGGCGCCACTTCATGTTTAACCGTGAATGCAATTTTCTTCAGACTATTCCACTTCTCGGGCAGCTCCTGTGTTTTACGGTAATAAAAGGAAGAATGTAATGTAATGATATACTGCATGTAACATATCTGCCAGCACTCATGGAAAAGTGTGTATTTTGTGCATAGGTACACACTTCTAGCTGCGTGTAGACGCTCTGTGGCAGCTGCTGTCCGTAGGTCTTGAGGAGCTCCGCAGTGGATTTCAGAGGTTTGAAGTGCTGATCGTTGCTGATCTGCCTGTCTCGGATGGCCATGAGGTGTCCCATGATGTCCACCAGGCCTGCATAGTCGCCATCTGACACCTTTTCAGAAAGACCACTGGCCGTGTCCTGGACAAAGGAGGATAATTCTCTCACACTGTGGGAAAGAGAGAAAGGAGGATAATGTTAGGGTTCATATCCTTAGTTTAAGAGTTAAAACAGATTGCTTTTAGTAAGGGTTTTGATATTGTGGGCCTATAACCACAACCAGACAGTGTACATTTGCATATTAGGGCCATTGTAGGTAACAAAAAATTCAACTACAGTGCCAGGGAAGGTTATATTCAGATTTTTGGAAATGTATAACAAAACCTACAATTGTTTACCTCAAATATGGTGTTGCACATTTACAATTTCTTTAAAAACTCACCATCTCTTTTCTACATTTTGAAGCAGTTCTTATCTCTTTGTGTATTTTTTGTCTATTTAGAATACATACAGTATGTGTGTGTGCTTGTGCATGCTAACCTCTGGTTCACGTGGTTCAGCAGGTGCTCCTTGAACATCCAGCTCCATCTCTTGATGACATTCATTAGTGTGTGCTTGAAGGGTCTGATATCTAGCTGCAGCCAGCCACAAAACACCCTCCTGTCCTCCATCTTGCTCACTCGTACATACAGAGACTCAAACAGGTTGATCTGCAATGAAGAATGATGCGGCGACTCAGACACATTGATCAAAGAAAAAAAAGTCTAAAGTCAATTCTGAATAAAGGCTTTTAGAAGTGAAAGATATGAGGCACACCTGTTCTTTGAAGTTGTCGAGGGTGGGTGGATTCTTTTTCAGCTCGTAGTCAGCATACAGCTCCGCTTCCTCTGTACTTAACACATGGCCATAAAGTAGGAACTGCCTCATGAATTCAGACCTGTGATAAAGGCAAAGAAAGGATTCCTTTAGAATATGTTTTAGTTATACCAACCTGATATATCAGATAAAGAAATGTGATAAAGATTAAAAAACATCTGACCTGTCATCTGTCCAGAGGTAGTGGTAGCTGGCAAAGGATCCCTGATATTCTCTGACCTGAAAGGCAACACAATCTTTAAAACTGTGAGCCTGAAAGCATCATATATGTCTCCCTATGTTGACAGGTAATCGTACCTTAGCAATAGCTACGCGTGCCCGTGAGCGGATAACATGGCACATCTCTGACAAATCCTCCATTTCATTTATATCGCACTACAAGATGAGGAAGCAGTTTAGGATAGTACAGGGTGTGTGGATATATGTTATCTTCCCTATAATCCTATAATCCAATCTGTACAGCACCTGATAGTTATCCAGCTGTTTATGCTTGGCCACTCTGGGAATGAAGGACGCCATGTTGGTGATGTTGGCCACCATCTTATCCATAATATCATAGAAGTTACCGCTTTGGCTGGAGTCCAGCGAGGGTTCGAAGGTCATCTCGTTGCTGTTGAGTACCAGCTGGACCTCGAACAGCGGTGTGATACGCTGGGATGCGTCTGTGTTGTCCATGAGGTACTGCAGGGAGCAGCACACGGCACTGGAGAAGCCTGTCAGGATCATCCGGTCCACATAGTCTGTGTAGCCCTGCCACTCACTGCTGCTCAGGTCTGCCACACCCAGCAGCGACTCGCTCTCCTGGAGGGGAGGGGAAAAGTGGGGTTCAAATAATACTTTACCCTCAAAATGATCTTTTGTTATTACATTCCTCATCCTGTCTTACATTACATTTGTGATAGAAATGTTTCTTGCACGTTCCATGTTGAACAAAGAATACAAAAATAAGAAGAGTCTTAAAGGGCCCCTATTATACTATTTTTCATCACTATATTATAGTTCTCAGTTATATACAAAACATGTCTCTGAGGTCCCCACGCCCCTCTGAGAGATATTATGTTAAAAAGAACACAATGGTGCTCTAGGAGGAGATTCAGGTGATAGGGGGGGGGAGGTTACCTTGGTTGGTTATTGGCTAATGGTTACACAAGCCAAAACATCGTTATGACATCATAAAGTGGCCAAAATCTGATCAGCTCACTTTCAGACAGGTTTTTATATAAATGGATCAGGACAAAAAGAGAGCGATATTCAAGTACAAATTTGTTTCAAATGTTACTTGAATATTGCTCTTGTGAAATTAGCCGCATTTACTTTCTCCATTTTGGATCTGTGGAGGCATGCCAGAAACCTTTTCTTATATTTCTTGTATTCCTTTAGGAAGGAAACAAAGGTGATTTTATAATGTACGGTAAGAATATGAGGGAGATATATAAAGTAAAAGCCTTTCTCTAAAGCATGAGGTGAGAGAATATACCTGCAGCAGAGTGTGTATTTCCTCCCCTGTACTGGTGATGAGAGCGTGCTGTTTGGAAACACTCTCTTCAATGTCAGAGAAGAGGAGGAGAGTGGATCCAAGGCTCTTTCTGGTGATGAAGGCACGGTGGCTGAATTTCCCCATGAGGGCCTGGATGGCCTCCACATTAGCTTTACTCGTCTGGACACGACTAGAAATGCTCTGGCGACAGCAAATAGAGATTATTACAACCGGGAATTAAATTCCCTTTGGATGACAGATGCATGTTGCTTTTCTCTTTTAGGAGTGTTCGCCATAAAGAGGAAAGCTGGCTTGAATGCCGTGATTCATGCTACGTTGGCAGGCAACATTTAAACAGCAGCTTTTCATATTTTTATTGAAAAACACGATCTAAATTAAACCACTACTTTATGCATGTCAGCAGAATCATGTGGAGAAGATGCTTCGAAAAATGTCCACATAAGTATTGAAAAATAACTCAACACGCATTATGTATATGTATATATGTGTGTGTTTAAGTAGATACATGTGTGCATGTGTAGATATTTGTCATTTCAAACAACCCCTATGTACTACAAATGTTGTTCTGTATTTAATTTGCCATTTTCGGGTCACTACAGAGATATGATTTGCAAAACTGTACTTTTAATATAATGTGACCCCAAATAAAGAGTAAAAAAACTCACCAGTGTTATGCGCTTTTTTTTTTTTTTGTCTGTTTGTTTGTCTGTTTGACTACAGATACAAATACTGGGCCACGGAAGAACCCATTTAATTGTATTCCAAATGTGAGATGTACCAACGCATTATTTTTCATTGATGTAAACAACATTTGAAAGAGATATAAAAAGGGCCCTTCTAGTTAACATGGTCAAAATACTTCCCAACCATACAAAATAAACGTTCAGTACCTTGACCAGGTCTCGTGTGATCTGGATGTAGTCCCACAGGTCGTCTCGAGCCCAGCTCAGCTCCTGGAGGGCCGGCTCCAGCTGACGTCTTGTCCCATCCATCTCATCTTTCACTAACCCCAGCTCCACCGCCAGGATGGTGCTGTGCAGCTTGTTGTACCACTGGGTCACCAAAGTCAGTGTCTGTGTGTACTACAGGATACAATGCGGCGTTAAGCCTTAAACTTATTTACACCCTGTTTCACCGGCCACATAGCTGACAAATATAGCTGTTTGATACTTATACAATGCGACACTAAACACATTCTCACCATGTAGAGTCTCTCCCGTTTGGAGTAGAGATGGAGAGCTGCTTTGGGAATGTTTTCGTTCTTCAGCATACCCAGATACTTCACCTCCCTCAACACTGATGTCAACTGGGGACAGGCGCAGAGAGAGGGTGAGAAATATAAAAATCAAATTGATTAATCCATGTAGCAATTAATTGTTTTGTTACTTTAACTGTGAAAGCAAAACAATCGAAACAAATTGGATAAACATCTCATAGTGGAAATCTCATTAACATTGGTACAAAGCGAACAAATGTTTTAAATTAGATAAATGCTCACAGTACATCTGATTCATTGTTTATCCCTGAATTAAAGTGCCTACTTCTGACAACGCTCGTAAAATAAACGATTGCTGCTGCTCTTTCTGCTTTGCTTTGTTTCATTATTTGATGTAGAGTGGGTTTGGGATTTTTTTTTATCTGATCAGGTGCTCTGGAAATTTCTGCTTTTTTTGTAGACAAAAACAGACACACCAGGTATTTAATGCTGAGAAAGGAAATTGTGGCAAATATAAAGTATTTTCATAATTTGAGGACAGGCTAAATCAATATCATTTTGCAGAAATCAGTGACATGTTGAAGCAGAAAATAGTATAAACTGTATATCTAAAATAATCAAACCTCTTATTTGTGGCTTAACTTAACCTGTTAATCATGGAATGACTTGCATAGTCTTATGATTAATATGCATTTCCCATTATACATTCCTGTATGTAACATCCATACTAGGAGTTAGCAGGGACGACTTGAGGCACACAGCTGCACCAATTCCACTCAGAGCAAATCCCTTTATACTTAGTTATACAATTAAATTGTATTCATATTTGGTGATTGCCACTTCTAAATCGTTGTGCTTACTGCAGTACTGAAGTTGACCTGAAACAGGCCTGTGTCAGCGTCCAGTGTGAGCAGGGGGTCCTTCAGGTGGGTTTCACAGATTTCCTGGAGGCCCTCAGTCCACTCTGAGAACAGCTCCTCATCATGCTGGTCCAAAACCTCCAGAACATGCTGACACTTTTGGAGGACGTCGTCTGCTTCAGCTGACCCCAGAGGCCTGGAAGATAAACAGTATGTAGTAAACTCAACAACAGATCTGCTGTGAACGTAGTAACATGGTAGAATGGTGTCTATCCGTACATATTGGCCAGCTCGCCGAGGTTGCTCCTGTTGGTGAGGATGCGAATCCGAAGCTCCTGGGACCATTTGAGGTTCCCGGCCACATACGGCATATTCTTCCCCAAGACAATACAGCCTGACCGCAGCTAAAAACACAAAGGCTGAATTAACTTGGCTGATAATGGAGTCATTCATTACTTTGAATAACTTTTTTTTCAAATTAGTTTGTGGCACACATTTCAATTCTGAATTACAATACAATAGGTTTCTTACCAAATTGAGGCATCTACGATTGAGACAGACTATTACGGCATAGTTTAGTGATGCTGTAATCAGATCCCATGGCTGTACTTTTGTATATTCAAAAGTAGGTGGGTCATTCTTCGAATTTCTGAATCTTTGAGAATATTTATTTCCTCTAATCTCTCTTACCCCATCTCTGTGTTTATCCAGTATACACTGGCAGTAGTCTACTTCCTGGTGAAACATATCCAACAACACATTGTAGTTGGGAGAGAACAGCTGGTGGATCATGGGCCTCTCAAGCAGGGTGCTGAAAATCTTCAACAACTAGATTGGACACAACAAAAACAACAAGACATTTTTAGAAAACTTTAGGTAGAATGACCATTGGACCATTCCTGGCTGTTAGTCTAAGCCACAATCAAGTTTAAATTCCAATTTATAAATATACGCTTCTCAGCTGATTAAAAGGATAACAGTTTTCTAACATCTAACAACACAGATGCTAAAAAGATGCAACGTATCAACACCTTTTCGACAAATGACTTAGAGATATATAAATACAGTAATGGGCTTTTTTTATGAGAGAGATTTCACAGACACATTACCTTAAAGGTTGACGTCAGGTTTTTGGAGTGCTGGAAGGCCAGCTTAAGGACAGTTCCAAGCCTCTGGTCAAAGTCCCTGTTCTGCTCCATGAAGCGTCTGTAGTGATGCACAAAGTCCTGGACACAAGATGGCATTAGACAGGAAACACTGGATATGTTCAAAACTATTCCTCCTTTAACAGCTTTGAGTCCACCTATTGAACTTTATCCCATCTTCAGTGCATTAAAACATATTTCAGAACAGAGATCAATTTCTGATTCATTTCCACATTTAATTGGCTCGGTTATATTGGAAGCTTGTATAAAATAGCTGTCAAATATCCAGTAGATTAAATAAAATAATTCACTGACTATTAATGACGGCTGTCACAGATTTTAGGCGTGTTGCTTGGCAACCACTTAGCTTTGCTATTTTTCAATTAGTGTACTGCTGGGCTGAAAGATAACATCTAATTTTAATTTTTCATTATTCGGCTGTGTCTGTCAGTGCCGCTTATAAATTGCTGTGATTCACAGGCCTTTGGGGCTTATTGATTTACATAGCAGTGTGATATCAAAGACAAGTCTAACAAACAATTTCACTGAGCCTCACATCATTACTATAATCCAGGGGGTCGTATTTGCTCTCTCTGAGGGCCCTCCAGCGGTCATGAAACTCCTCGCTCATGCTGAAGACCATCTCGCTCAGGACTTTCCCTCTGGATCCACCCAGTTCAACCTTCTCCAGTTTCAGAAAGTCCAGCGCTGTTGCAAAAAGTTCCTACAAAGAAAATATATATCATTATTAGAAAAAAAACGCTCTGTAGGGTACACAAATACATTGAAAAAGTATCTATAGCAGTTAAGCAGAGTGGTGTCTTCTAGAGCAGGGGTTCCCAACCTTTTTTCCCCAAGAGCCCACCCATGGGGGGGTAATTAAAGTTTCAAAGTCTCAAAAATGCTACAACTACTGTCACAAACTGGATGAATGTGAAGTATTTTGTTAAAGGAGGATGAAAGCGTAATTAAGGAGCACTATTGGAGTGACTTTGATGGTTATTGGACTGAGGATTAATTCATTTGGATTCCCGCTGTATGAAGAAATTAAAGGACGGCGCGGAAGTGGAAACAATTCACAAAGGGATTACACTGTTTAAAACACATGCTCAAAGTAAGCCGGATTTTGCCGATGTGTTTATGTGGATTCAAAAGTCGTAAATAATCTACAAAATGGAGGAGACCGATCTGATCGGAGCAACTGTGACAAATAATCCAACTGAAACCGGCGTGGACAATGACTATGTTTTGAAAATGTGCTTATCCAGAAAAGCCTGGTTTGGACACTTTACGGGCAGAAGAAACATTTCTGTTAAAGAAAGAATTATACATTTCTGTCTTTTTATGCCTTTAATAGGTACTAACTTGAATTGTTATTCAAATTAAATAATCAATTATTTTATTGTAATGTAGGGACAAGGCTTTTAGCGACAATCATGTATTGCATTAGAATTATATGTAAACAATTTTATTCTTTTAAATAAAAAAAGTCTAAATATGATATTTGGCCTCAAATCATATGAGGCCTGGCGCACCCCCTGTGATCTTTGGCATGCCTCCCAGGTTGGGAACCACTGTTCCAGACGTCATGGTCATATTTTTAGAAATAATAGCCTGATGTGCACATGTTTAACTGTTCCAATGAAACCAACACAAACTAAGACGTGCACCTCGATCATAAGCAGCCTCTCCATGATGCGGTCCGACCGCTGAAACACAAGCGCAGCCGGAAAGACCCACAGCTTGACGAACTGGCTGTGTCTGTAGTACTGGGGGATGCGCTGGCGGTGAGTGTGAAACAACTTCTTGAAGGTGCGCAGAACTAAGATGGTTATCTGGACTCTCTCCACTCCTTCCTCCAACTCCATCTTAAACAGCTCTTCAGGGATAAGGTAGGCAATGGCCTGGATTCAGACACACAGCCATATTAAGAATCTCATTGATATATATATCATGTCCCCCTCTCTCCCACACATACACATAGACATGCATCATTGTACCTTTTCGATGACCAGGTTGCAGAACTCCTGCAGGAGGACCACCATTCGTTGTGGAGTGCAGTAGTATTGAGAATGGCTCCAGATGAGACAGAGTATGTGGAAAAGAGGAGGCAGTAGAGCGTCTACCTGTGGGATACTCCTCTCCTCCAAGCTGCCGATCATTCTCCTCAGAGGACGCAGATACAGATCTATGTCCTCTGCCTCCAGCACCGCTTGGAAAATCACACACAGAAATAGTGATTGATAACTTCAACTTTGAAGAAGGCAAGTTAAAAATATTGCTTCTAATTTGTTTCTTACATACAAACGTAAGGAGAGGTTGGGATGTGAGTAAATTATTTAGCACTGATAAAGGATGAGTATTGCTGATTTACCCTCATCGACTTTAATGCAGATCTCGTTGAAGGAGGAGTAGTAACTGCTATTGACTCTTCTAAGGATCTCCATGATGTACTCCGTTTTAGGACTCTGGATCTGAAAATGGGGAAATGGTAGCAGGGTGTTCACTCAGTGGCAACTTTATTTGATATACCTGTACAATGTATTTCATTTCAATACAACACCTCTTCCATATATGCTACTTCTATAGAGTTCAAAATGTTACTTTTTTGGTGACATATTGAGACTTTGTAAATAATGTATGAATTTGTAACTGGAATCATTAGTGGAGTTATTGCTATGTCACGCAAATCAATTCAACCCTGCTGACATTTAATAGATCTGGCATTTCAAACTGTGGAAAATCTGGTATTTAGGAATCTAATGTCTCAGTCTATGAATTAAACACAAATCTACTGGTGCCCTAAGGACCATAGCTACAGATGACAAGTTGAACTGACTGCCCCCCACCCACTTCCACAGAAACAGTGTCATACTTGTGACTGGATGCCCAGCAGGTTTTCCCTTTGAGTGGTCCAAAACTGGAGCTCCACGTTGGGGCCTGGGTGGTCTCCTCGGAGCAGCAGCATACCAGAGTCTTTCTTCAGGACGGTCCATATCTGTCCAGACCACTGAACTATCAGAGTTTCTATAGAGTATAACAAGCCACGATCCAATGGCCAACCAGTGGGGCTGAGGGAAACAGAGAGGGGTGTGGTTAAATATGGCAATATGGGCTCCAGATGAGAAAAAGTAAAGAAAGTAACTACAAATGGGACTAACATATAGTTCCAGTAACATGTAAATGGCATTATAGTCTTTTTAGGCTAAGGTGTTTTTTTGTAAGTTTGACACAAACAGGGTTTATTGGAACTACTTGTTTGTGAATCAGCAATTTACTCATATGACCTACAAATAGTAGCCGTACACAAAACTCACAGAAGGTCGCAAATCCAGTTGAAAGAGTGCTAATTCAGCACCACGGACAGCGCCATGGATTTATCAATTTGCAGGGCTCTAGATTCGAATTTGCACAAACCTCAGTCAGATAAAGCATCAATGATTTATACAGACCAAACATATTCAGCCAAACAACCCCTTTGGCACTCTCTCTGCATTCTCTCTCTGCATGTAATGAGGGGATTGAGGGGGTTTATGTAATGCAAAAACCAGTAGAAATAGCCTAATGAGTGCCTCTTCACAAGTTCACATGTTACTTCCAAAAAAGCTACATGAGAAATGTATGAATTTTAAAATTGTTCTCACCCTGATGACATTATGCGAGCTAATGCTACTGTAGCATACAAATTCTTTATTCAACCAGATGATAGTCTCATTGTTGTATGATGATTACAAGAATAAACAGAAACCATACAGGCAGAGAAGGACAACTGCCACACACTAGTACAAATTAATGAGTACAATAGCCAGTTTATATGCAATACAAAAACAGTTATAAAGGACAAAACAAACCGATTTAAAACAAAAAACTATTTCAGTTCAACAATTGAAATCTATCATATTAATGCTCTCATATATTGACTCTTATCATGCAACACAATTTTGACATTACTCATTTACCCTCCTATCTCGTAGTTCGCCTAATTCTGCTCTCATCTTTGACATCACCGTCTGTGTAGAGTAGTTTCAGTTTTCAAACCAGGTCCACAATCCAACACTTACAGTGTTTTGAAGATAATCCTTATTCAATTACATCTCTCTGTTCCATTGGATAGTAGTCCCAATGGACTCCAAACGTGTATATTGGTAACTATCAAAAGCAAACAAAGATGGCACCTTGAAATTACAGATTTTTTAGTACAACCGGAAAAAGGCAGAGGGGAGAGAGAGGTGGACACCCAGTAAATTAGTTAACTGGGAACCCACCTGGAAACAGTTCTCAGTTTTCTTTTTGCTTATCATGACCGTTTTTCTTGTTGTAAAAATGTATTGAAACTTAAAAATATAAAAAAACAATGTACGTTTTTTTTTGTTTATTATATTTATTTGATTGTGTTACTGGAATGCAAGACAAGCAGGAAGTGTGTCACATCCGGGTGCTTGTTGAACAGAGTTGAAAGCATGGATGTGGTTGAGATGCAAAAAGAGCATTTAACGAATCTTGGAAACGCGGTGAGTGTTGTCAAATGGCCTGTGTTACGCAAAACAATTTAACTTAATTTACATAATACACTCTCATTGACAAAACAAAACAGCGTCATATATTATGCAGTAACATATACACACTTAGCTAATCTATTAGCCTGGCCCGCACACACCGACCTGAGCTCCATGTCCTCGTGCCGGGCCCTCTCCACGCTCAGCGGCAGGGGCAGCAGGGTCCGCCCCTCCGCGCGCCCTCTCAGCGTCACCACCCTGTTCCTCAGCTTCTCCAGGTGCCTGTGGATGTCATCGGACACCACCCGCGGCCAGTCCTCATGGTTCAGACCGCTGGACAGCACACACACTAGCACCTATTCAGTACACACAAGCAGAGGTGGAAGACTCAGATCTTGTACCTATAGAAGCACCAGAGTGTAGGGATACTCTGTTACAAGTAAAAGTCCTTCATTCAAATGTTACTCAAGTACAAGTACAAAATTATTAGCATCCAAATATACCTAAAGTACCAAAAATGTAATAAATCTTTATTGCATATTGGTCCATTTCAGAATATTTATATGATTTGTTTTGATTTGGTTGGGAATGGTTGATGTATTTGTTATTAAAGCTGTTAAAGGTGCAGCTCTTTTTAATTACATTGTAATGTAATTGCTGCAGGTTAGCTAGTGAATATGACTCGAGGTGTAATTAAAAGTTTTATTCAAGCATTGATTATATTTCACATCATTAGTCAACATCTGAAAAGTAAGTAAAGCTATTAAATATGCGTAGTAGAGTAAAAGTACATGATTTACCTCTGAATTGTAGTGGAGTAGAAGTACAAAGTAGCAATGAATTGAAATATTCAACTAAAGACTTTTTTTTCTACAAGTCTCTCAAAATTGTACTTAAGTACAGTACTTGAGCAAATATACTTAGTGACACTACTGCACACAAGCTTTTTAAAGAGGACACATACTGTTTACAGCTTTGCAAACCAACCAAGCATTCGGCCTATTCCTCAAGTATTCTTAGTATCTTTGCTCCCACCAACCTGAATTAGTGTATGACTTTGACACTCACAGACACACACTAGCCCACCTCAGAGATGACAACAGGAAGGTGCTCCATGGGGTATCCAGCCACTTCCCCCAGCCGGAGTTCATGTCTGAATCGCTGGCGTGAGATTCTCTTCACACCTTTCTTCAGCACACACAATAGCTTGGTCTTCCATGGTGGAGATGTCTTCACAGATTTAAAAACAGTAGGAATGCTTTCAACAGCATTGAAAGCACTAGAAATAAGTAGTGACTTATTTCAGAAAATTTGAATTTTAGATGGAGGTTAAATCAAAAAACCCAACACATTACTGTATATCACTGCATGACTGCTCATTGTTTTTTCAAAGTTGTATAAAGTTGTGTGACTGTGTTTATATGTACATTCTCAGGGTATTAGGAATTGTAGGTTTCATCTCATTTTACTGAATTGTCTTCCTGCCATGCAAGAAAACAGATAAAAGTGAAATGTGCCATCATCAGCCACCCTGTATGTATGTACGCACAGTACCTTTACCTCAGGGATATTAGTATACAGAATGTCTAACATACCTCTACAGTGCATACAGAAAACAATATATGAACTAAACCAATAAGTATTTACTCAAGGTGCAAAATTAACTTTCTGAATAGGGAACTGAAAAAAAGGTGCCTGATCTTCTTATAAACTGATTTTATGCATATGTGTGTTTTCTTACCTGTGCGTCCCCTGCATGCAATGTCCCTCCAGGTCCGGTGTACAGCAGCAGTCTGTTGGTCCAGATGTGATCCAGGTAATCCAGTATCACCTTCTGGTTTTCCTCTGCTCCGATGAATCGGTTCCACTTGTCGATCTTCACTCGCAGCACACAGAAGGCCTGCTCCCGTATAAAGTCCACCCTCTCGTCTGATAACACCACCCCAGCTTTGAGAGAGGGATCCTGGGGGACACGTACTCCTCCAGTCCCTCCACTGCCCACACCTCTACTGCTACTTCTGGGGCCTGCTGCCTCCGCCATGAAGACTCACTTGGTCGGAATTAGAAATACAGTAAGTCCAAGGATACTACTACTTGATTTGCCTCTACCTGACACTGCACTTGTAAGAATCATATAGTGCGATGAAAGGTGCTAACTCACCTCAATTCTTGTTAAGATCAGATGCTATAAATGGATGTTTCTCCAGTCATAACAGTGATGCACCCTTTTCTTCTGCTGTCCCAACTATATGCTTCTTGTCTTTTCTCCAGAGCAGCTGGAAAATGGATACACACCTTGATGGATAGTTTCACTGGTCACTGTGACAACGCAGTAGGGGCTGGCTTCATTATCCTACATGGTGGAGGCTGTTTGTGAAGCCTGTAAGGCCTGCAACCCTATCCTGTAACCTGAGCCTTCAGAGGAGACCTTACTACAGGGACACAGGACAGGACAGGTAAGGACATTACATTTATGATACACTTATAAGTCATAGTATATATTTTTAGCAGCATTCATATGGTCTGTCAGTCCAGTACAATTCCAACACACTTTGGCAGCCATATTTTGCATAAAGGTCAAGTGTTTATGAAAAGGTGTGTTTAACAGTTTGATTCATATTTTTTACATTGTAGGAGTTTTCTTATTTGGATTTCTGGTTACTGGTCCTGAAAATTGAAAATATGTTATTTGATCCAACTACAGTAGAGGAGGTATTTAGTGAGCAGTGAACTCCATCCTACTTGCATATGCAATGTCTATCATCACCACATGGGGGCAGTGTGGTTCAATGTTTCTTATGGCATCTTTATTCTATAATCCAAAGTGACCCGAGCCATGACATCCTATTACACATGTTATGCCATTTATATAAAACATGGAAAAATGGGACATTTCTCTAACTGTGTTATTTAAAATACCACAGCAATGATTACCCTTTCAAGGATCCTTCACTTTTTGAATTTAACCTTAATACATGAATGCAATCAAATCCGAATTTGAAATGAGCCAACTGCAGAAGACATGTCTGACATTTCATTTTATTACTAACCTTATGGTAATATATTTTATTATTACATGGAATTAAGCAATGCATAGGGATTATATAAGCATCCCCTCAATAAAAGGCTTTGTAAATGTAATGATTGAACAGCTGTCAATTGCTCTCCTCTATACCATTTCTACAGTTTCTAATTGAAGTTTAACCATTTTCCCATTTGATAATATTTCATTTCCTTGTTCATACATTCACCTCATTTCCTGTAATCACTCCCTTTTAGCTTAATATCTGCTTTAAACATTAAATACAAATCATGGTAAGATTTTTCACTTCATATGACGAATGCTTAATTGATATACATGACCTTTGGAGGTTTAGGTCTTTATTTTCAACACAAGTGTTCAGCATTCATCAGCAGTGAGTAATTCCATTGTTCACAACACTGGCTGTATACTAGCCAATAATCCATGGCAGTCCTCCAAGGGAATTTGTCCTTTCTGAAATCTGTAATTCCATGCCTCATTCTGTTTGTATAAGTGAACACATGTGTGTGTGTGTATGCTCCTAACACACATCATTGTGTTTGTGTGTCCTGCAGCTTGAGTTAATGTCCTCTATATGGTATGTAAGGCTGTAGTGTTTGTATAGGAGAATGTATGCACGTGTGTTTCTGCCTATAGTATGCCCACAAAAGTTTGTGTTTGAACGTGTGGGGCTTGTGTGTGTGTGTGTGTGTGTGTGTGCGTGTGTACACACGTGTGTGTGTGTGTGTGTGTGTGTGTGTGTGTGTGCACGCCTGTCCAGAGCCTAAAGCTAGTGAGGGCGTCCCTTGGGTGTCTCCGCTCACACTGTATCTAAGCCCATTTGAGCCTGCTGTCAGCAGGAGCATGACTGCCCATCTCTCTGACCTCATGCCCAATGTCAGCGGCGCTCTGTAGGGAGGGGAGGATGGAGGCCAGAAAAAGAGATCTTAGGACAACGGGGGGGGACAGGGGAGCAGGAGATGAGCCAATGGAGAGACAATGGGGGGAAAAGAGAGAGTGTATTGTAGAATAAGTAGGGGCAGCAAGCTAACAGAATACAAATGAGACGGAGAATAGAGTGATGAAGGAGCAGAAGAGCACCCACAGAATAGAGATATGTACTTGGCCGGCTATTGGTTATAAATATTCAAGAGAAGTTCTGAACACTGTCATTGCTGAGTAATGTAAACAGGAGGTGTAAAAGGGCAGAAGGTAAAATGTATCCTCAGGCAATATTCAAACTCCCGGCTCTTGACTGTAACTGAAATATCACCTGAAAGTGGATGTAATATTATGCTCCAATGTAAGAAAGCAAAACACCAAACTCTCCCAGCAACGTAGTTTTAACCTGAAGCATCTCCCTCGTTTCTTCTCTCCTCCTCTTGTTCCTTCACCTCTCCTCCTCACTCTCTCCATTTGCAGTTGCCATGACTACATGTTGCTTGACGATCAGACCGCCACTCTTGAGTCCGGAGCTTCAGCCTGGCTCACTCTCTCTATCTCTCCTCGACCACCTCCTCTCCTCCTCTCCTCATCACGCTTTGCCTGTCCTCAGTCAGGGGAAGGAAATGACATGTAGATGAGCTTGAGGTCTCTGTATCTTTCAACAACATGCACACACGCACACACACACACACACGCACGCACGCGCGCGCACACACACACACACACACACACACACACACACACACACACACACACACACACACACACACACACACACACACACACACACACACACACACACCATGACGACCATCCTCAGGCACAGGGAGTCTCGAACAAGTCCGCACCTTACAACTCACCACAGCCTTTTTTTCATTTTGTCTTGTAGTCTCCGGGGAACCAGACAGATTCATGTTTTACTGAAGCAGTTGGACTCAAGGGAGGCAGAGAAATGGATTGAAAGAGGAAGATAGAGACGGGGGGGAGGAGGGGAACAGGAAGGAAAAATTCGGAAAAGATATCACCAGGGAATGAGAGGAGACAGTGACAAAGACAGCAAATGCATGCACACACACAAAATGTAATGATCATTTGGGAGCCTGCCTCCTGTTGCTGGCTCCCCTCCCATGAAAGGCGACGATGGCTGGTGATTGCCACGTATGTGCATGTGTGTCCAGATGGTGCTGACCAGCCGTCCCTCCCAGGGTAGATGGAGTAAATGGAGCGATTACAGTAATGACTGACACACACATCTGTCTCATACCTCTGCATGGCTGCCAGCTCTTTTGAAAACACATGCATACACACAAGCACTGTTGGCGCCGGACACTCGTGGAGTCTGCTAGAGCAAACAAACCCAGATATAATGTGCATTTTATTATGTATTTTGCTGCTTTTTGTATAGTTGGGAGTAACAATGTGAACATTTATGCAGCTAGTTGACACCTGAGGCACCTTACAAAGATATGGAATGTGGCCCCTCTTCTCAAGGTGGTACTATTCCTCTTCCTGCCTCTTCACCCCCACGCCGCTCTGCAACTCTCCTCTCCTCCCTTTCATCACTCTAAACCGACCCACTTCAAAATTGACCCTTTTTCTGTTCATCCATTTTTTTGTGTTTTTTCAAGAAAAAAACAAGACAAAAAGTCAAGAGAGGGGGACAATTCGGACGGGCCACCGGGGGCAGGCGTTCTCTCTGAAGTTAGGAGAAAAGGCAGAGTGTCACCAGCGAGCTCTTCCTTATCAAACCTTTCCCTTTGTTCGGCAAAGGTCTTTCCCCTCTATCTGGACTCAGTGATATTTGAGAAGGGGTTAGAGAGCATGGCCAATCTCCCAGGAAGTGTGTGTTTGTGATTTTCAATCCTGAGCTTGCTCTCCTCTGAGAATATCAAGTGAGTGCATTTGTGCTTTCTAGTTGCGGGGACCCCAGCACCTTATGTTCAGAAGCGCTGAGTACATGCTGACCACTTCCAGGAAACTGTTCACGCAGTCAACACTCTGTGTAAGCGAACACCCTGATTTCTCTGGCAGAGTGCTGCAGCATCCTCTCCAAATTCTGCAGATACAGTATTTTCTGTTTTAAAAAAAGAAAGAAAAAAGAACAGCATTGTTCTGCTAGACACAGGTACTTTCCTCTTACAGGAAGCCCACCTGAACATGCTCCCAGGGGGCTCATTACGCTTTGCTGAGACAATGAGATGCACTGGATTTTAAAGTAAGTTATAGAACAGTCCCTGTATGAGTTTTTCCGTTGGATTTCAGTCCAGTTGAATCCTGTAGATGGGGCTGTTTCTCTGTCAGGCTCCAGAGAATGTCCCCTCCATATTTAATAAAAAATGTCTCCCATGCCTCATCCATTTGTTGCTTATGAATACCCATATAAGCTCTGGGGAGACATGCATTATGTGTGCTCCTTGTCAATAGCTGAATTGGATTTGGCGTATCTCCACAGTGGGCATATAGTAAGCATGTTACAATGCTATGCATTCACACAGATACCAGAACACACGAACCATGCGAAGTGTGTTTGGACAAATTCAAAGTGTTCCCTTGGTCTTTGACATAGAGAGAAAGTATTGTTTCTATTGATTTATCATCAACTCCTCACCTCAGAGATATTAAGACCATAAAACAATAAAAGAGGAGTGAAATACACCTGGGTAACCTCTCAACAAATACAAATTACACATATCTGGTCGCTGCAGTGGTTCGTAGCATTACAAGAGCATTGAGAGCTGGAGAGGTGAAGGGGGAAAAGAGAATACAAATCTCCATATTTCACTTTGTTTCTTTAACTTTTATGCAAAGAGAGTTAAGTGAAGCTCATAAGCTGTCTCACCTCGAGGCCATTTACCTTCCCCCATGATGGGATTAGATAAAGAGTAATACTATACTGTACCCTATATATTTTCATGCTCAGGGATTTTGCCAAATGGGGTGAAAGGAGCCGTTCAATTCTATGGTCCCATTAAAATATGTGTGAGAACAAAGCAGGGAATTACACACTGACTCACTAACTGTACCACCACCCTTCTTTCAAACGACTACATTACTGTGTCTGATTGGCTGCCACCATGCTCGGCCATTACATGTGAAGATGTGCTAATGAAGGTAGACAGAGGGGAAATGATAGACTGAGATTTCACTCTGATGAATAAAATCGTGGGGCACAGAGTCTGAATGTCTGTCATTTTGCTGCTATTCAAATGCAATCAATTCAGTGGTCAGCAATTAGTGTAATGTTGCATATAGGTTAACTGCGGTACTGTCCGATGCCCTTACTAGCTAATTACAATTGCTCTTCCATTGTTATCATTTGGGAAGTGGACAGCTAATCACTGAACTACTTTTGGAAACTTTGAGTAATTGTGAGTTGAGGCCAGACGCAGGTTTGCTGGTCAGGAGAAACAAGCTGCAAGCTGCCCTCAACATAGTTATCGTGTCCAGCTGTAGTCCGTTTTTAGATTTTCGCGATGCCAAATGGAATATTCATCACATGTTTGGTAAGAATTTAGTGCCTAGTGGGTGAAGGATGCTCTTCATGCTTCTTGCTGCACCAACCTGCAAGTCACACAATCGTGTTTGCCATGTTGGATCGATTGCCATTCGATTTTTTACAGACATCATGATTGGTCCAGATATCAAAGGTTCCCCAGGGAAGAATACTGATTACGTTGGTGGTGCTCTGACCATTTTCAAGTAATTTAGTATAGGCATTAATGGGGAATGGTCCTACATAATGATCTACCATCTGGTCAAAATTAAAAATTGTAATGATGATTTTGGTAGATGAAAGTGGTACTCAACTAATGAGCCTTGGGCCAAATTTGTTCCACTCCTTAAGGTTAATGGGTGTTCCGCTCAACCATTTTAATCTTATTCTCAATGAAAAACATGTATTCACAATTTGATTTTGTTGTAGTGTTATTGTAAATAAGGTGCATAAACAGCATCAAAAAATACTTATTAAGCTCGGGGGGATGATCCCTGGAAACCCCAGAGAGAGGTCCGGGTTAAATGCTATTAGTGTTTGCTTATTAACTGGGCCCTGGCGTCTTGTCATTTCGCAAAAGTGGCCCCCGGGGAAAGCAGGTTGACAAAATACTGGGTTATGACAAAATTCCCGCGGAACCCCAGCTTTACTTTTTGTTTAAGACCACTTCACAAATGGTAACATGGAGATACTCCAAATGTAGATGGTGAACATGATAAACATTAAAGCTACTAAATGTCAGCCTGTTAACATTGTAATTATGAACATATTAGCTGATGTTAGCATGTAGCCTAAAGCAGGATTGTGCGTACGCAGCCTCATAGAGCCCCTAGCATAGCTGTAGTGTTCTTACATCAAAGCTGAGCGGTTAAGATCGAGCCTGCTTATAAAATGTGTGAAGTCTAAGAATATTATTGCAGCTGCAGAAAGATGGAAATTAAGATATTGAGTATAAAAACACACAAACAAACAAATAGATTAGACATTGATCAGGGTTAAGCTTTGATCTCAGTGTGAGAGCATGCCATGGACGATCAATAACTTTAATTCGGCCTCAAGTGTGTGCTTGCACGATTCCGTCTCCCTCACCTCTCGCTCCTCTGCACTTGTCAACCACACACACACACACACACACACACACACACACACACACACACACACACACACACACACACACACACACACACACACACACACACACACACACACACACACACACACACACACACACACATACACACACACACACACACACACACACACACACACACACACACACACACACACACACACACACACACACACACACACAGTCATAGGCTCCCTTTTCCAAACCCTCACATAAAAAATTACACACACATACACAGCAACCTGATTAGGTGAGCCACAGGGGTTAGGCCTAATGACAAACAAACTCAGCGTGTGCACAAACACCTCAGCTTCTCAGATGAAATATAGATTTTCCTCTGTCCCAAAAGCTGATGGGTATTAGGTGGAGGCATGTGTGTGTACGTAAGTGTGTGTGGCTATGTATGTTTGTATGTGTGTGTGTGTAATCTTGTTCTCCAGATTGTTTTTTTTGGAAAGAGGAGGTACCAGGGGACAGGAATGTAAGTGACTGGATGCTTCTTTGTTACTGGTAAAGACCCTCTCTCCAGGGAAATAGTAGGTTACATAACTTTGTGTGTGTGTGTGTGTGTGTGTGTGTGTGTGTGTGTGTGTGTGTGTGTGTGTGTGTGTGTGGATTTGTGTGTGTGTGTGTGTGTGTGTGTGTGTGTGTGTGTGTGTGTGTGTGTGTGTGTGTGTGTGTGTGTGTGTGTGCGCGTGAGCGAGCTGTAGGCTGTGTTTGTCTGATAGATTAATAGGACTGTTGTCCCATCCCAGTGGAAATGCATTGGTACTCAAGATTACTAAAAATGTGCGTAATGAGAGTGTGTTTGAGTGGCTGAATGAAAACCCTTATTGCTCCCAGGAGAATTTAATTTGCACATAGGGGCTATATAAACCCTTAAAAAACGTTGCTAACTCACATTGTAAAGTGACATACATAACTTTCACAACAAATATATAACTTTTATTAAAAGTCAGTTTCGATTCCACACATACAGAGAAATACCTAAGCAGATGCTAAATAAAGTGATCAGGCTGATATTCAATAGAAATTGGATTTACGGTAGATAACTACCTTACTTCTGTGTAAACTCCAAACATTAGAGGCAGGCTGTCAACAAATTATGAAAAGTGAAAGCTGCACTAATGTGTATTAGCTCTTCCTTCATAGTTAACTGACTTTCAGACATAGGAGCTTATGTTTATGAACGAATACTGGATATCAGCTGTCTTTTCCCATATGTACGCATGTTATTCACAACAACATTTAGCTGTGAGCTTGTCAAATGTAATATGATTTCCTTCTCACTCAATGATTTTATGATGCCTTTAATGCTATTTCATCCCAATTTTGATCTAAAATTCATCAGTTAACATTTCAACCACTCTAATGATTGTATCATCAAAACCGTGAGTATGTTGCAAGCAAAAGGGATTAAGATGATTCATAGCTTTAATTATAATCCATAACCAGCTTTCCTTTCATGCCAGGAAGTTTTTTTTAAGAGTCAATTCTCTGGTGGATATCTTATTTTGGAGAAAAAAAACAACTCTTCAAACTCTTCCAAACCCCTCCGATGTGTGAGTGGTGAGATGTGTGATGTCTTGCCGCCATGTGTGTAACTATGCGTCGTGTTTGACTGTGCTCCGCTCGCTGTAGGTTAAGCTAAGTGGCTGTCTGGCACCGGCATCTTTGATTATCTTTATTTATCCCTCTCGCCCACCGTTGCTCCGCTCGCACACAAACGCACACCCCTCCTGCTAAAAAGCTAATCTTTTTGTGCTAATGAAAGGTATTGGGTTTCCTAACAGGCTTTTAACGGAAGGTGATGGATTGAGGGATAGATGGATGTTAGGAGGGGAGAAGGGACATGGTGAGGGGAAGAAGTGAGAGGGAGGTGAGGTGTCAATAAGCACATCAACCTGATCCCTTTCAGACTGTGAGGCGTGCATATGCTGCTAATGTATTCATCCATGCACACACACACACACACACGCACACACGCGCGTCTTCGGTCACTCGTAAATCTCCGGGCAAAACATAAAAGCAAGTCTTTTGGTGCCAATAAGCTGAGAGATGGATTGCTAGAGATGTCTCCACCTTGACCAGTGCTGTGATAAATGCCCGAGGGTGTGTATGCATGCACTCCAATGTATTACATCAGTTGGGAGCTGTAGGCCTGTGCAGATTGGTGCAGAATTGCTGTTATTAAATGTATTTTGTGTTGCAGGGAGAATTTCATTATGTGATTCTTGCCATTTTCAACACATTTGCGAGAAGAAATATCTTTAGAAGGAACCCGAACTGAATACAAAACAGTTAAACTTGTCAATTAGTAATAAACTGGGAACCGTAATTGACGAGATGTTGTACTTTATGTGTTGATCTATGAGTTAGAATGCTGTTAGTCATACAAATAATAGATAATGTTTTAAGACCTTGGATGGTGTCCAAAGTATACAAATGATGTCTCTCTCTCCGCCTACATGTTTCCCTACGGATATCTCAATTTTCCACCACCTTGTTCACCAGGTGAAAGCATCAGGGGGTGTCTTGGGGGATCATGAGCCCCTGCTCTCTCCTCCTCTTTTCCCCTTTCTAATAAAGCTGATAATCATTTGTTTCCAAATCACATTAGCATGCCAGTAATGAGAGGGGTAAGTCAACCATTAGAATATGATCCATAATTCATTGTTGACTCCCGTTCATTACCCCAAACTCACTCCGTTGGAATGTTTAATCAGAGTGTGTGTGTGTGTGTGTGTGTGTGTGTGTGTGTGTGTGTGTGTGTGTGTGTGTGTGTGTGTGTGTGTGTGTGTGTGACTTTGCATCTCTGTTTATCATCTGGGGCACAGAGCAGTGTCAGGCTACGATGGATGGTTGGTGCTGATTTACATGATGGACTCTGTAATCTACCTTTTTCCATATGCATTACGTAATTTATGAATGACGCAGGCAACAACTTTAATTGGAAATATATGCAAGGGTGCGTTACTGTGCATCTGTTTGTGTGTGTGTGGGTGTGCGTCCCTCTCTGTCTCTCTTGCCGTCTGTCTCTCCTGTGAGTGAAGCAGACAGCTGTTATCAGTCGCTGACAGAATCCTCCCATCAGCCCCCTCCTCCTGCTGTCAATCACAGCACATTGTCACCAAGTCGCCATTTAAATAACCCTCTTTCCTCTCTTTACTCAAGGAAAATGTGTGTGTTCTGCGTGCATGTGTGTGTGTACATGAGTGAATAATATAGAATCCCTGCCCTTGCTCCTGTACTCTCCAGAAAGAGACAAACACCGCAAGTTGATTAATACATAAGAATTCCCCAAACACCTTCATCAGGTTCCCTTCCCTGCAAAATTACTTCCTAAATAAATAAATAGTTGTTAAAACCAGCCGGAACATCATTAATGTCCGGCAATGAGCCAGCAGAAAGTTGCTTCAAGTTTTGTGTGTTTGTGTGTGTACTGTATGCGTGTCTTTTGGCAACCTCCTAATGAGATGCCTTTGTTTCCCTCCATTAGGAGTTTATTAGATAGCATAGGTCGCTGAGGTTTGTAAAATACAGCAAGCTTAATTTAGCACATTTGGCAGAGCGGGGGCATAGGGGACTTTAGGGAGTATCCAGGGCACGGACATCTTGTGTAGCTTGGGACGTAAATTATTTGCAAGCAATAATAGGTGAGCTGTTCAGCAGAGCCAGTGTTCCCTCAAACCAAACAGTTACCTATTAAACTGAGTTGCTGATGACTGAATATTATTAGGGGTAGCCAGGAATTGAACCACCTTAATTGAATGATGCTGCTTTATATGCTCATTGCGGGGATTCTGCGCATCCAACAGCGTTACCAATACTGTCATCCATTTTAATTATTGCGTATATTCTATTTATTGAGCGAGCTTTTTGTAAGTGGCACACTTTTTTTATCCTAAACAATATATTGGTGCTGCTGTTGCCAATGTGCTTCACTTAAAACCTTCTTCAGACCGACTTTGCATGGTCTCCACTAGTCCTTGAGATCCTTAAAGTGTGAATTCGAGGCTAAGAAAGGCCTTTTAAGCTTTTTGAAGATAAACTAATGAGACATTGAGTGCTCATTGAAAGTGATTTAATGTTGCATATATTTTGTGCAATAATGGACATTTAAGTGCATTTTTATATTTTCTATCTTGACTTGGTAAATGCATACTGATGTTTGCATGTGTTTCTCTAGCAGATGCATCAATATGTCTCTTTGCTCCATCTGCTGCAAGAATGTAAGAACTGTCATTAACCTTGATCTGGATCTTAAACTATGTCGGGTCATTGGATTTAAGGGAATTGGACCTGAAATGTGATATTTAATAAGTTGTGGGAACCCTGGCTTTGATGAATCAGGTAAAGGTTTGCATCTTGTGTCATGTTTGGATAACACAAAGGTTTAAAACTGATGCATACCTTTCCATTTCAACTAGCATCTAACCTTCTTATTTAATTTGCAGTTTTTTTCACATTAGCTTTTTTTTTATGTGAGACAACTGCTAAATATCCTAAGCGTCAAGGATAAAGTATATAGAGGGATTTCTTTTTTTCACAGAACAATTTACTCTGGATGAAAGAATAATGCACCTAGTTTTCTTTGTTCGTTTGACCTCAAACACACACACACACACACACACACACACACACACACACACACACACACACACACACACACACACACACACACACACACACACACACACACACACACACACACACACACCATCTTTTATAGCTAGCTGGTAAGTGACAGATGGACCCATTTTCTCCATCGTTCATGTAACCTTTTCTGTCTGGGGCTATCAAAGGTCACTCCGTCAGACCTGATTTACAGTAGGAGCACGGTGCTCCCTCTCTCTCCCTCTCTCTCCCTCTCTCTCCCTCTCTCTTGCTCTCGTTGACTCCCCTCCTCTGATTCACACTGTGTCTGTCTCTCTATCTTAAGCCTATTCCACTGTATGCAATTGCTAAATGCTCTTTCTATTTAATATACTGGTGTCTAGTTTCAAAACGACCTCGAGTCATTTTTCTGTATAAGTCGCTCTGGCAGTGTACCTTGTAATATTTATCTAAAAGCGTTTTCTAGTCAGCTCAAGTGTTGAGGTCACATCGTTTGTAAAGGTATGCGCACTATTGGATTATTTCTTTTCTTTCTTTCACATTTCATAAAGTTTAAAGCAAAACTAGCATCATGACTCTGGGGCAAGGTAAAGCTTATTGTTGTTCCACCACTTTTTGTGGACTGATATTTTTGTAGAAACATTCATTTAAAACCTGTGATGAATTGTAAAACATTTGGTGCCAAAGTTAAATTGATCCAAAACTATATACCTAAAACACTTTTTACATCGGCCTCAGGTTTACTTTGTGTCGGTGCTAAATAGCAATTGTTAGCATGGTATCACGCTAAGATGACACGATGAACATAATGCAGGTTGAAATTACCATAGAGTTTTGTTTTTTCATTTAATCACATGCTGATGTTCGCATTTAAGACCTGTTTAAGTACAGCCTTGTAAATAATAATAATAATACATTTGATTGGTAAAGCACCTTTCATTACTAAAAGCAATCCCAAAGTGCTACAAGTGGCATAAAATAAGTACTTAAAAACACCAGTTTAATAAAAGGCTTTTTTAAAAAGAAAGGTTTTTAGGCCCTTCTGTAAAGCTGTAGGCATGTTTGCAATTTTTCTACTGTTCGCTGAGTATCTTAGATTTTTTCTTTTTCATGGAAATGTTTCCTTATCTGAGTCAAGGGCCATGGTCAGAGGGTAGTATGCAGTAGTGTAAATTGTAAACTCCCTTGAAGCAAACATATAATATTTGGCTTTATTAACAAAATAGACAGGCATATCTTGGTTTTGGAAGGAGTTAAAAATGTTGTATTTTTCCCTTTCTTCCCGTGACACTTTATTTGACAGGATAAATGATGGTCATGGTACTGAGCACTACAAAGAGCGGAGGAGAAACAGCTGAGGCAGAAAGAAGCCAAATTTCAAACCAAGCCCTTTTATCATTGTAATAGTTGAGTTTGAAGTGTGAGCTAGTTTAACGAATGCCACCGAGACACATAAACACAATCGACACGTCATTGTGTCGTTAATGAGAAGAATAACACTAGCTAAAAACTGTGTTAAACTCACTCATGCACACAGCTTTACAATGTTCTCTCTCACACATCATGTCTGGATATAAAGGAAAAAAGGTGGGCTGCACATTGGATTGAAATAAACGTGAAGACATTTCTCTGGATGAAAAAGACGTATTGTCCTACTTCTCTGTAGGTGTGTGAGGCTGCTGTATTGTTTCATTACATAGTAAAAAGGGAAAGCAGCAATACTGTAAAAATAAAGAATTGATATCAGTGTCAATGAGTCCCAAGAGTTGAGAAGTAGAAGAGTAAGAGAGCGTGTTAGTGTTTCAGATGGAGCAATATGTGGTAGCAGTTTGATCTAAATACCGTTTTCTTCTATTGACAGAGCTATAACAGTATATGGGGAAATGCAGACAAATCTCATCCCGTGTTGATGGAGAGCTGTTTGCTCTTTGGGACAATGGAGAGAAGTTAGATGGAGGACAGGCGTAAATGTGGCATTACTCATCCGTCGTCTCTCCATCTCTTGGTTGCATTTGCCTGCTCTGATGTCATGCCTCTGCATCTCATCTGCATCCATTCATGTCCCATTTGTCTCCTTTGACTCCACTCTCAGGTTTGCAGGCGTCTTTGTGTCCTTGGATTTGGCTCCTTTATTACCTCATTTCATCATATTTCCTCCCTCTTCTTCATGTGTTTCCTCTCCTTTGTGAGATTGTTATTGCAGATCTGTCAATATTCGCCACACGCAGCCAGGGCCTCGGGAGCTTTAATCTCCCTAATAAACTCGGTGCTTCATTTGCTCCTGTGATGTTTGTTTGTGAGAGAAACATATTGTTTTCTTTTTTTCTTTTTTCAATATGTCAGCAGTGTCAAATTAAAACTCTTTTTCAGACTTTATTTGGAAGCCACTGTTCACTACTGATTCATTAGTTTGGTCGTTACACATCAGGTCTGCTGTTTTTGTTTACGCTAAATTCTAACGGGACTCCTTTGTGGCTTTGTTGATTTACCGTGTGCGGGCGACGCGTGCATGCTTTAGTGTGACTGTGTCTTACAGGAGCTTTGAAGTTCATCATGCCGAGTGGCGTTTGGAGAGAACAATAGCGCATTAGACTCTCTTGTTAAGCCTTCCTGGGAACAAACAAGAGCAACAATAGAGTACTTGTTGAGTCTTTTCTTCCCTCAAAGCTCCAACACGGAGTAACACAAAATGACTCCTCTTTTCTTTTTCTGCACATTTTCGCTGTTGTGCCGTCTTTATCTCCACACTACGGGAATGAAATTGATGGAGTGTGTCTGTAAGTGTGTTTGTTTTTAGTGTCTCTGATGCTCTAGATTTAACCCCTGGTATTCATTAAAGGAGGATACATGTTACATTTATGAAGAGCTTGTATTCTTAAAAAGCAGCTACACTCAAGACTCTCTCTCTCTCTCTCTCTCTCTCTCTCTCTCTCTCTCTCTCTCTCTCGTCCTCTCCCTCCCCATGAATTATGATCTCTTATGGCTTAGCGTTAGTCTGTGAAAAAGCAATATTGCAGAAACGCTATATTACACCATTTGGACTCCATGCATTTACGCCTAATCTATGAGACTGTTTAATGTGAGACCCGTCTCATAAATAACTATCAATACTTCCCGTTCATTGTAATTATTATTGCAGAGTGTTTCTTGTCAGCAGGCTTTTGCCAAAGCAATCCACAATGCAGGAAAGGACAGTCACTCTGCTTTACGGCCCTGTCTCCTGAGAATAATTCAAAACGAGCTCAAGGTCCTTAAATGCAAATACCTTTTGCTAAAAAAAGAGAGTTCTGCCTGTTTTGGAAGTATAACATGACATAGACATCCAGCAACAGGTTAGAGTTTGACATTGAAACACTGCAGGGGGATGTTAAGGTTGCTGTTTTGAAAAGTGAATTGTCTAAAAATTAGCCAACATTTTTGGAATTTATTTAAGGCTCAAGGCAAAAAGTGTTCTACTCTGGATTAAGTAGATATTCATTCAGCATTGTATTACACTATCATCAATAGGCATATACCCAATCGTTAACAAAACAAAATGTAAAACTTTTTTTTTACATATATACGTACATTTCAAAGTGATTGGAAGGGGCTGTGTCGGATAACAGCAATCGGACAATAATAGACTGCACCCGAGTGTTTTGTGTCAGACGCACAAGAGATTACTTAAAATGTAGTTTCAAGCTCAGTGAACTTTAACAATGGCATCTTGTGAGATGTTGGTGCATTAACATATTGGTGAAAAGGACTTATGGAATCGTGAAAGATCAATATATCCATCCATACATTGACAAAATAATAAAGTCAAAGAAAAGAGGAATGTCCTATTTTGCGTCCTCTCTAGCTACGTTGGCTGTGACTCCTGCTGCAGACTAAAGCTTGACAACATTATTTACAACACATGTATCAAACCTTGACTCTCGTAGGTTATTCTCATTACAGTCGTAAAGAAAATAAATATCTCGATAGCACATACAGAATGACCTCAAGGTCACAATACTGTCCACATTTCTGTTATGCAGTTACTACAATCACTCAGACAGTAAGTATAGAAACAGGCTATGATCTAGATTCATCATTAATCACCGGTAGATCTGACAAACCGTGTGTTGTTTGGAAGCAGGGTTGGGACCAGGACAGTTGACTTCCTTATGCTAGCTGACTAAAAGTTGTGTCCTTTTCGAATGAATTCATTTTAGACCATGGACTATTTCTATTGTTGTGTTGCTGTGGCTATTTTATTCATATTTTGTCTCGGATTGAATCACTATTACTGAAGTTTTAAAAATGAACAATTTTGGAAATGTGATTCAAAAGAACCTAAATTGATTCAATACGGATAAACACAGCATGAAATAATCGAGATAAAAGAATCAGCCACCCAGGACACACACAATCGCACACTCACACAAACATGAGTATACACACCCAGTATGAAAAGTAAACGGGTAAAAGATTTAAGACATATTCTGCATGTCTAATGTAGAGAAGATGTTCAAATATAAAGGTCTCCAAGGGGGTCTTTGTCTCGTTTTAAGGCTTCATGTTGAAGGAGCTTTGACTTATATATTATTTATCACATCTTTTTTATTCCGTCTATAGTTCTGAGGAGCTAATGGGCAGTAGTACCTATGAGGTGTCTTTTTTTCTATTACTCCGTCATTCCACTCATTTTATAATACCTGATGCAATGAACTTAGTGAACACATCAAGGGCAGTCGGGCATATTCAGCGTCACATCATCTATTATAGTTCAAAGTACACATCAATTTGGCCTGAGAGCGCTTAATTATCATGAGGGCTGGAGATTCAATATTGTCCCAGTGTCTGAGCAGGAGATATAAGACGTGTCCAGCCAGGCATGAGGTGGCTTCACCCCCTCCAATTCACGTTTGCTCTGCTACCTCAAGGTTAATCTTTATGTCAAGACTTCCCCGTCTGTCTCTGCCTTTCTATTTTACTCTCTGGCGCTTTCTCTCTTCTCCCTTTCTCTCGGTTTCTGCCTCAGATCAATGAGCTGGATGACTGGAGTCAATCTTAATGGTCAGGGTGTGTGTGACAAAGTTTAGATGTTTGTGTGAGTGTGTGTGTCCTCTGAGCAGGTGAAGTATTGCTCACTCAGCACTGCCCTGCCCCTTGGGCACCACCACACGCCTGCCTGCCTGCCTCCTGTCCAGCCACAATCAATTTCACAGTCCCATACACACACACACACACACACACACACACACACACACACACACACACACACACACACACACACACACACACACACACACACACACACACACACACACACACACACACACACACACACACACACACACACACACACACACACACACACACACACACACACACACACACACACACACACACACACACACACACACAGTCAGACGTTTATAGATACACAGACAGACATCAGGGAACAAAATATGCCTCAGGTTAACGTTATTGGTATTATATCAATTTGTTGGAAAAGTGTCACTTACTAGCTGCTACTGATACTATCTAGAATAAGAATTATTACTGAGTATGACTTGCACACATTTACGCATATTCATCAGATTAATGTTGACTGTGCATGACTCAGTTTCATCAACACTTACTTGATTTAATCGAGTTGTATTAAAGGTTATCCATTCTGTCAACTGGAATTAGTGCATATGATATTCTGAGAGAAACAGGTTATACACCTGTATGAAATAAATCAAAGTCCCAATCATTTATTGACAAACTAAATATTGAGTGGAATTCTTGACTCTTTGTGGACATTACCGACGTAAACAAACTTTGTATAGCAACAGAAAAGCAAAAAAACTCTTGACTTATTCACCATCTTGTGTTATTCTGTGCCTTTAAAGCCCTGCCAATTGATTTAAGTCAAGGCTAACAAATTAGATTTAATCCAATTCTTTGCATTGATTTACAGTAGCACATGTTTTAATTTTGCTAATATATTGAAAGTCACAGAGTTTAATGAATTGGAAAGGAGGTTAGATACACAGTCAGAATCCAGCAAACACTGAAAGATTCTTCAGTTAACATTTGATTTCACTGTTTGTTCGTGCGACTCTGCGAGTGTATGCGGCGAGGCAGCTGCAGCATCTCGCCTCTGATTTTATGATTACCACATTTCATGTTTCCTGCCCGATAATTGTAGACTATTTCTTTGCATATCTATATTGGTCCGTGAGTGCGCTCAGCGTGGGTCCGCGCTCCAATCAGTCATTCATCAGCCATTTCACTGGAGACAGATCTCTGTCCCATGTAAGTGAAAAAGAGCCCTGATGAACGACGAATCTGCCTTATCCCAAGGAGGGGAGACATGGAGAGGGAGAGCCCCCACTGTGCTGAGATGGCACGGCCAGGTGGTGTGGGTGAGTGCAAAGTGAGATGAGTTGTGTGTGTGTGTGTGAGAGAGATTTGGGTGGGGTGGGGGTGGCTTTCAGCAGGCACCTGGTGCTGACAGCCCCTCATTGAAACATTGTGATCCAATTCAGATTCAGTCCCCCCCCATGATGCTTTGAAGAGGCTTGTGACAGCTCCTTTCCCCGCCTCCTCTCCTCTCTCCACATCTCCTATATACACCCTCTCCTCTTCTCCTCTTCTCTCAACCTCTCAAAACGTCTCCTCCTCCTGATCTCTCCACTTTACCTCTCTTCCTCTTTCTACCTCTCTTCCCTGCCTCTCGTGCTCTCACAACTTCTCCTCTCTCCTTTCCTCTTCTTCCTTCTCTTTCCACTTCTCCTTTGCCTCTTCTGATTTACACCTCTCCTCCCTCCGTCCACTCTCTCCTCCTCTCCTATCTCCTTTCTTTCCACCTGGCAACTTCTCCTCTTCTATTCTCTACCCTCCTCTCTCCACCTGTCCACTCTCATACTCTTTTACTCCTCTCACAACATCTCCAGTCCTCCTCCTCCTCCTCCTCCTCCTCCTCCTCCTCCTCCTCCTCCTCCTCCTCCTCCTCCTCTCAACCTCTCTACACCCCTCCCATCTTTACCTGCTGATTACAGAGCTGTCATTCCTTGGATCTGACAAGCTTGCTGATTGGCATGAGTACTGTTGAGTGTGTGTGTGTGCTCACGTGTTCGCTCATGCCTGCTGTCTTGATGCATGTGTGTGTACCCATCTGCGCGGGCACCTGTGTGTGTGCAGCTATCCCTCGCCCTGATTATGATTGCAGTGTGAGCGAGTGCTGGCGCTCGGCTGGAGGATGAGCGAAGTGAGGCTTTTGTTTTTAGGAGAGCAGCCTTCGGGAATAGCAGTGCGACTGAGTACTCGCACTTTGATGTCTAGTTTTTCTATTTATGCAAGTCTTTCACATCAGTATCACATCATGAATTATAGATGGACTGCTTTGCTGTTTAATTACTGTACATGTGTTCATGCAGCATGTAGCATGCTGATTTGGACAGATTAATAATTGTTGAGTAATCAGCTTCACTTTACATTTAGGCAGAACTGAGTGCAGCACAGATTCGACATAAGGAAATTAACTTCTACTTCGGGAAACCCCTGGATCTGTGTATAGAGATGACTTATTAGTACATGCATGTAAACAGTAAATGGTTGGGTGTAGATTAAAGGGAAGTTCAGGAGTTGAATGTAAATTCAGCATTAAGTATGTCTCACACAGATTCCACAGATACCCAGGGCATTAATGTATGCCACGGAAAGGTTATTAAAAAGTGCCAGAGAAGGGAAGTGGCCTGATTGGCTGTTTGACCTTTAAAGGGTAATTGCCACTTTTAAAAACTAGTAAATGCTCTGAGAGACTGAAATGAAGCTCGACCCATTTTACTGGAAACAATCAGCCCGAACATTAAAGGTATGTTTCTCCATAAAAAAACATGGTGCAAGTTATTGGGAAATGGCTCTTAAAAGGAATCAAAGTGAAAACTGTGAATGATTTTTTTATTCCTCTGTGTTCCCTTACCTTTAGCTCTTAAATATTTCAATCATATAAAGTCAACCCCCTGTATGTTGTAATCTGCTCTGTTCTATTAATAGTAGGGCTTGCAGCATTTTGTAAAAAGTAACCCTTGTAATGCCATTAACTGTCTTAAAAAGGTGTCTCCTTCAAAGCACAACATCCAATGTATCTGTCTGCTCAAACGGGAATGGGAGGTTCAAAACGTTGACAGCTTTACGGGCTCTGACTTAAAAGGTGCCCTCTATTCAGCTATCATGAAAGTCCGACTTTGAACAGCATCGTTTTGGAGTAAATATTACTTTCCATACCCAGACCACTGCTGCTTCAAAGCCGCCTGTGTTCCTCGTCGGCTCTCCAGCTTTAAAAATGGTTCCTCATAAAAGGGAAATAAAAAATGGAATGATAGGGGTTTGGTAGCAGGGATGTTAAAGGCCTGGAACCAGAATATGAGAGAGGAAAGACAAAAAGGATAGAGGGAGAGAGGATGGACAGTTACATTAACGATATAAATCACAGGACTTGAGGTCACCTGAAGAGCTGAACACTAGAGGAAATGCACAAAACAGGAAAGCATAAAGGAAGCTAAGATATTAGGAAATGTGAATGATACGCCAGATGAGCAGGTTAAAGTGAACATGTTAAGCTTCAGTGACTAAGGACAGATGACAGAGAAAAGAGAGGGTTAGAAGCAGAGATCAAAAGAATATGGCAAAAAGCTTTTAAAAGTAGACGGCTAAATGTGAGAGGCAAAAGGCGGTGTTTATACGAATAGCTGGGCGCCAGTGTCTTCTCCATGTAACCCCTCGGTAGTGTTGCTTTGCCGGCGCAATAATTACTATCTAAATGTTTCTCCTTAAATGTGCCCATGACAAATATCATCACCACTGACACCACCATCACCAGAGTGACAAGCGAGCACCCCGTGGTGGTGATTCAACATCATTAGTGAACAAGACTGGCTGTGGGCATTAGAGACGCAACATTACACCGCTCCATGCCGGGTGCTAATGTTCTGGAAAACTAGATACCATCTCTTCCCCTGCCATCCTTCACTCACGAATCCTGTGGAGAAAAGAAGTGGAAACCTGGCAGGAGAAGAGAAGATGGTAGTGATGAGTGTTTTCTATAAATGTTCTGGGATATGTGCATTTATGTGTTTTTGCACAAAGCTGGAAAAGCATAGAAGACTAAAAACCAACACATGCTTTTTGGTTAAAGTGATCCATAGATGGATTTAGTCTACTGCGTCTTCATCTCGCCGCATGTTTCCTCTAAGACCATATTTCGCTATCTTATCCTCCATTTTCCTCGATCATAATACATCACACACAGGTGGCCTCCCATGGCGGCTTTGTGAGCTCCGCAGCAATAGGAACAGTTATCCTGTTATCAGCTGGGTCCGTCTCTAAATTAGCTCCTCCATGCCACTACTAGATGCAACATCTGGGAAATGGTGGAAAGTCCCATTTAAAAAAAAAAGAAGAAAAAGACAGCACAGTAAGGGCCCACTTATCTGTGAGGACTGATACTGAAAAGGTATTGAAGTGTTCATGCGAGGTTGTCTGGCTAAGTTTGAGTACTTTATAATATTCAAATGTGTCCCCCCCAACTTGTCCAGGGTTTGCATGTGTGCACAGGAGCATGCCTGAGCAGCGCCCCAGTAAGCACTCTCACGTCAAGGCTATCATCATCCCACCTCCTGCTATTATCACCACTTCTGACAGCCTACTCCTGGCTAAATTAATTTCTCCCTAGTTCCAAGCCGTCCCCCCCCCCCCCCCCACATCTCTACCTCCCGCCAGCACCACCCTGACCAACGTATTTCGGTGCTACTTTTATTTCTTTTGGCTGCTGTGCCTTGGAATTCAATTTTCTTTTTCTTTTGCGTTTATACCTTCTAAGAAGTCGCTATGCTTTTCTGAGATATGTCCGTATCCAGTGTAACAGTAGCGTCTTGAAACGTATATCTCATCCAGTGAAGCAAAAAGAAGCACAAATAGAAGGATTTGAAAAGGAAACGGTGATTGTTGTGGAGTCATTTGATTGTATTGGATTTGCAGAAACCAATTTGCACATCATTTCCATTAAAAAGCACTAGACAAAGACATGGATGGCGACTACACCGTGGCTCCAGCTTCTATAATTTACATGTTTTCAGCATCTCTTTGGAATAGCTTTTCATTTCTGTCACATCCTACTCCACTGGTAAACCCACTTATTACTGTTGCCATTCTTAAATAGAAATCAAGTCAGAGATGGCGAAGAAATGGATCTCAGCTCAGACAATTAGATGCACCATCTGCTTCGTCTTCCACCCGGCCCCTATGTGATAACAGTAAATGCCAGCCAAGTTAGTTAAGTAAATGCCATCGAGCCACTGGGTTATGCTTGGAATACATGGCTGAATATTAATATGATTGAATCTGTTAGTATTTTTATGTGAAGGAGGACTCCATTTGGTATTGTTTAAAGATAATGGCTGAGGGAATCATTAGCTTGATTAAGCCAGGCCATATGCTCCAGTCACAGCAGACGACCCAAAAAACCCACAACAACTGCTCTGAATCACAATGACGATGCACTCATTTGCCTTCTGCTCACAGTGGATGCACTGGACCAAACAAGGTCTTTCTCCTTCTCTCTCTCTCTCTGTCTCTATATGGGGAAAGAGAGAGATAAGGAGGCTTTGTGCTGAAAAAAGTCCCTTTTTGTTTGAGGTGTCACAACACTCGTCTTAACTGTGTTCTTTTTATATTTCCACAATTTGTCCTGACCTATTCATGCCAACTTAGAGCTATGTTTTGTCTTTATCATGGAGTTGAGCAATGTTTTGATGACAATGATTGCTGTTGTGTAAAACTTAGTGATGTGAGAGAATTGTCTTTATAAGACAGAGTAGCCTAAATAAAACTGCTGTTATTGATTCACGGTCTTACATATAACCGTACTGTGGCTGAATACTGCCCTGTAGGATATGTCTACTTGGATAATAGGTGGATTCCCAGGTTGCAGACTTACCTTGACCGGTCAGATTTACAGGAAAAGAAAACACTGTTAGCAGGATCCATGTCATGATAAACAGACAGTTGTAATAAAAAAAAGTATGCCTCTCACTTTCCTACACTCTAGACACTTTGGCTAAATCATTCCATAATACCAAAAACATTGATTTTAAAGATATACATATGGAGTCGGGGTTATAAGAAAAAGAGCCACTCTCCCTCATGGCACTTTGGAATATATTCCAAAGAGAGGCGACAAAAGCTAAATGACTTTTGAGGATTTAGTCTTAGGTCTCTGGACAATAAGGAGGCCTGTCTGGTTGGTTAGCATCTCTGCTGTTATCTCTTTTTGTATCCATCCAAATCCATTATGTGTCAGCCAGTGCAACACATCATCAAATAGCTTTAAATGTGTAATAATAATGTATCATAATATATACCTTATTGAGCTGCAGATGGGCTGCATGTGCCAAAGCAATGAATATTTAAAAAACCTCATCCCATGTGCACAAATAAGGCTTTATTTCTCTGGCTTCCAATGTGTCTTATTCTCTGTATGCATTTCTGTTCGTCTATTGATGACCTCAGATCCTTTTGCTTCTCCATTATTTCTTACCTTCATACATTATATGTATTTCCCTCCCTCCTTGTGTATTCCTACTTCCGTCTTATTTAATTTGTTCCTGTTTTTCTTCAACTCCCATCATCTCTCTTCCACCTTCTCTATCCTTTCCTCCCTCCTAACATGCTAACCTATAAAGGATGAACCTTTTCTGTGGAATAATGATCTGAATATGGGACGCTTCCATGCTTGTAATGTGTCTGTCTGCTTCTGCCGTTGTGCATGCGACACACAGCGAGTGTGGGCACAGACTCTTCCTGGGGGGAAACACGGATGCAGCCTTTTGTTTCAGCTGTTGTTTCAGATTACAGTTTGTTTTATTAATGTTATGGTAATCTGGTTTCCCCTCCTTCTTTGGTCCCCGTGCCTCAAGAATGCGGGAAAGCTCAAAGGACACCCATTGATCTAAGCGGCTCCAGAGACCCCGTGCCACTCAGCCAGCGTCTACCGTGTCAATCTTTCATGAATGCTGCTGGAGGAAAGTGGCCGTTTGGGAACTGCAACAGACAATTTGCTCCAAACAAAGGGATGGAAACAAGGAAAAGCCAGAGGTGAAATAGCCAGGCCATGGTGTGACTGCAAGACCAACTTGTTTTTTTATTGAGCGCTTATTTTTATACTGCTGCTTTTCACTTGAATCACTGATTATCGGCACACAACACCCACAGCTAAACATGTTGAAGAAAAATATTTACAGTTTATTATAATAACGAGCGAGGGATAATTAGATTATGGAGGCGCACCATAGTGTAGGTAATTAAATGGAAAAGCTGGTGTGGCTGTCCTCATTGTGAGGTAATGTTCTGCAAATAATAATCGACAATCTCCTCTGATAATAAGTTCCAACAAGAACCGAGAGTATTGTGTTATAACTATTTATCTGTAGAGTTTGACAAAAAGCAGTTGTGTGAAAACATCACCATTGCAGCCAAGGAATCTGCGAGCTATTATTAATTTGTCATTGTCTGCTCACCTTCAGCTCAGCACCTACTCTATTACGTTTGGATCTGAATGCAAACTCCTTTTTTAAAATTTGTATCTGACTATTTTTATCATTTCAGGATTGGATCACCACAGTTTGTTCAGATAAACGTAATGTCGTACCTACAAATCTTCCCATACACACATAAAAAAAGTGTTTGTCTGCCTTTCTCTCCTTTTTCATTCCCTCGTTGAGCCTCTCCATCTTGTCTTCATCTCATCTCACCTGCAGGAGACAGCTTTTGAAATATTAATTACAATGCACTATGAAGACTATGTGCTTAGCATACTGAGGAGCCCCATGTGTGTCTTTCTAAGGGCTTGTGTGCTGCCTGCTAATGACGGCTGTTTCTGAGACCTCTTGCCCTCTTTCTTTTCTACTCTTGTCCGTCTTTCTTCGTACTTTTTCTGCCCCTTTCACCTCTAATCTTGTGCTTCAGCCTCCTGTTTCTCCCTCTATTCCCCTCGACTCCTCCTCTGCCTCTCACCCCCAGCTTTAAACAACCAGCCCTGAGCTCCGCTGACACCTCGTCAATGCAAATTGAATCTCCCCCAACTCTCCGTCTCTCTCATTTCTTAGCCGTCTTTCTGTCTTTCCCTTCCTTTCAAAGATGATGTTGTAACGAGGGTGTCTTGCTTGTACAGCAGGACCTTTCTAACCTCGCTTTCTTTAGCTCTCGCATTTGCTTTCCCTCTATCTTGCACTCTCATGTTGCCACTCTCTCGTGCTGTCCCCTCCCTCTTGTTACATTAATTAGGAGTGTATGTGGTTGTGTGTGGGCCAGAGGTGACCTGGTGTGTTAATGTGAACAGAGGGACTATGAGACTGCTGAATGGTCTGGCTTATCAAGTGTCTTTGCAAGCCACCGTGGGCTCAAACACGGCTCAATGTCAGGGCAACAGCAGTCAAATAAAAAAGAATCTGAAAACCCACGCACCAACCGTTAGCTGCTATTGAGTCCATTCTTATTGAATGGATATGCAGACAGAAAGCTGTGCAGTATACAGTGGGAAACAATGATCTGCCATAATGGAAAACATACATACATTTGCATATTCCAATTTGAATTAGTTGTTTGTGCTAATAGAACTGGTATTATTGCTTGCCAAGTTTCTGCACATGAGGTAAACAGATGAAGTTGTGTGAGGGCTTGCCTTTCCAGTGAATAATTGAATTGTATCGGTTTAAACAATCTTCCGTTGCTTTTCAAAGGAGTAGAAGACATGAAGGCTTGCTGTACTGTAGCCAACATAAGCTATTTTTCTCTTTATTCAAACCCTTGTAAAACTATTTTGCATCATAACTCAGCCCTTGATTACCACCTCTTTTTCCATAAACACTATGCATGGCATTCACTGAGGCATTGAAAAGGTCCACATGTAATGTGTTT